>NC_061526.1:8022500-8047500 GCF_022379125.1 Scophthalmus maximus
CCCCACCACCCCCCACCCTCCCACCCCCGCCACACACACACACACACACACACACCCTCCACTGCACCTTCACCACCACAGACAAAGTTGCGGGTTAATTTGCGCAAAGAGTGTTGAAGAACACAAACCATCACTTCTTCCCTAAATCATTCACACAAACCCTCACTTCTTCCCTAAATCATTCACAGTAGATTAATTTTTCTTTTTTCCCCACTTTAAAATGTCTTCTACAGTGTTAGGACCTGGCACCGGGCGGAGGGATATGATTCTCCCTCCTCCAGAGTGTCTATGCAATCCCAAACCCAACAACGCTCGAGGCTACACAAAAAAAAAGGTTTGGCATTACACCTTTATTTGACATTTTCTATTCGCCTGGACACGTCGCATTCCTGCCAGATTATTAAAAGGTTAAATACCCAGAGTGACTCCTGTCAGACAGCTGCCACGGGCACAAAGAGAGGAATGAGTTGTTGTTGTTGTTCTTCTTCTCCTTTCTCTTCATAAATTAAAAAGGCGTCATCCTCTCACTTGACTGATGGAAGTGAAGTGAGACTGTCGTCCACCTTCAGGGACGAGATGAGCTGAAACTCATCTCCTGGCGTTTCACCTGCAGATTACGAAATATTCAATCCCAGCGATAGTGAAAGTATAGTTAACTGAAGTTGCAGATGATTTCCGGTTTGGCTGAAGTAACTGGTTACTGAACTTTGATTCAGAACATCAGCCAACAACAATGTTTTACCCGAACTAGCTCTGCAGTGTCTGGTTTGTTCTAGTTCATGCGGAGCTTTTTAAGACCAACAAGCAACTTTTGGTTTCTGTGGCAGTTGAAGTTGAAGGTGTAACAATTGCAGTCAGGACAAATCCGGGGACACTCCAGTTGTGGATGTGAGAGAGTAAAACCCCTTTATTAGACCATGGATAGTCTTCATCAGGGCCTATACGTACATAACCAAAGGTCAAACAATGGCCTCAACAAAACACATAAAGAGCGTACGTGTGTACGAGAAATGAAATTCATCTTTAAAACACGCTCTTCTGGATAATATGATGAACGTCAGTAGCTATTGTGCCTGAAGCCTGTGTTCTGTGTCCTGACCAGCAGAGGGCGACTCTATGAGAACGTTGACTCTTACTTCTCACTTGATTCATAACGTCAGTAAAACATTTTCCTGAGGAGTTTATGGTCCAATCTCTAGTTTCTAGTAACTTCTTGAATAACAACATGATGTTCACTTCGAGACCATAAAGCACAGTAGCGTGGATACACACTGTGATTGACAGCTGGTACCGTCCAATCGGTGCACGGTTGCAGGTGCAGGTGGACGGGCTCTCAGTCGGGCCAATTTTACCGCGCGTTCCATTATACTCCGGAGCTCTGAAGTCGGGGTTATCGTATCATTATAATCTCGGAAGTTGCAACTGGAACGCCCCTTCCAGTCGGAATTTCGACTCGGAAGGTCGGAGGAAACTCACCACTGCGACTTACGAGCTACGTCTGGGTCCCAAAAAAATCAAGATGGTGCCGGTCAAAATGAAAAAACCTGCGGCTTGAAAACCAAGGGCACTGTGGGTTGACACCCAGATGTTTCATTGCACCAACATTTAAATAAGTAGTGTTTGACCTTCATTGTGTTATTGGCAGCTTTTGTTTCTCCGTGTGATTCGGCGTCGCATCGATCAAATGTGATCAATCTTCCACGGGTGGAGAAGAGACCAAGCTTTTGCATCTTCCTCCAACCTCTGAGATTTAAAAAAAAGAAATCAGATGGTAAATTTTCCAAATTATTTTTTGTGAGTTGCCAACATGATCTGATGGGCCACAGTGGTCTCATATCTCGTAGAGCGTTTTGAATTGTGGTGTTGGGTTTTGGGAATATCGTGAATATGACACGGATGAAATCAAAGGCTTTTATGTCTTGACTATGAATCAGAATCAGAACCAGAATTGTAGTTTTTCAATTTGCTTTGGTGCAAAATGAAACAAATGAAAAACGTAAGAACTGTTGTTTTTTAAATTTGAATACATAAAAATGTATAAAAAGAGTATGTGCAAAGTGGAAATATGTGCAATCTGGTACTGATGGTTAGTTATACTGATGCTGGTGTTGCACAAAGCGTCACATGGTCACTTTGCACTTTCATGATTATTGAGTAACTTTATTCCAATTTTGTTTTTATTGGAACAAAACAGGGAGACTGGAGACTTTTCCTCTCCTCAGCTGGACCGGACCTGTGTGTGTGTGTGTGTGTTCGTGTGTGTGTGTGTGTGTGTGGTGAGGTCTATGGTGCAGTGGCATGAGTGACATGTGTTTGGCCCCTCCCCTCCTCCCCTGTGCGCTGCGCTCCGCTCGGTCTGTGGCTGCGCTGCGGAGTTCCAAGCGCAACAGCCGCGGAGACCGAGCGCAGCAGCGACTTCCCCGCTGCGACTTTGGTGAGTTGGACCTGCGCGTTATGAAACTTTTACGAAAGCAATCACAGTGTTGGAGAGAGGGTTTGTTTGCTGTAGTTAGGACGCGGTGTGTTTCTGTGTTTGTGTGTGTGTGCGTGGTGCCGGTGGAGGGGAACTACTTTATCTCTCCCCGTGTGTGTGTGTGTGTGTCTCCGGGCAGATGACGGTGCTTTCGGAGCCGTCGATGAGCGCGTTTGCAGAGGCTTGCTGGTGAAGACAAGCGGGGCTGTCGAGCTGAGCGGTTCCCTCTCTCTCTGCCAGTCGGATCTTTTTGAAAAAATGAAATTCCTGTAAGTTAATTTTCCTCCTCCTCTCTCTCTCTCTGGAAAAAACCCGATTCCATCCACGTTGAGCTTTGCGGGGTTTGCAGGCTGCGCACCGGCCGCAGCTCCTGGCGCAAGTTGATTGTACCTGAATGGAGGAAAGAAAGGCACAAAATAAAAAATGTTATTTCCTCTTCTTTCTTTTTATTCCCCCCACCCCACCTGCAGGATTTGTGCGGTTGCAGTGGCCCTGCTGGCGGTGAGATCTGCACACGGAGTAAGTCTCCATCTGTTTACTACATATCACACTGTGAAGTGGCTGTTTATTTATGGCGCTGATGCAAAAAACAAAAAGAAAAAAGTTGGACCAACGCGATCAAACACTAATGCTGATGGTTGTTGTTGCTGGAGGAGAAGATGATGATGATGATGCGTAACCGTGCGTAAAAACGCCTCGTGTGAATCAGCAGCTGATCACAAAGTAGAGAAATGAATTCATTTGTTGCATGAATGACACTTTTTACTATGTTATAAAGTTTATTTCTCACCATATGCAGACGACACCTTCACGCTCTTTTTACACTTTTAACTTTGTAAAGTGGTTCTGAAGCATTTTTTTTTTTAAATCACAAGACAAATACTTTTTAAATCAGTTTTTTTTGTTGCTGTCCACGTGTCAGTCACTTCGCACCATTTGTGCCAAACTCTCTCCAAACTATGTGGTTGATACATTTTATTTTAATTTTTAACATTTATGTGTCGGCTGAGGGAGTGGAAAGAAAAAAACCAGTTCATATTTGAGTGGGCCCGCTCACTGTCATTTGCAATCCAAACCCCGCCCCCTATTGAATATGTAGGATGAGGTAATTATTGAGGGGGGAGATAAGCCACGCCCCCACACACAAGCAGGCAACGCCCCTGCTGTAGAAGTCACACATTGCTCCCTTTTTAAGCTCATATCTGATTCTATTCATTGGTGTATTTGATGGTCGTCCTTTTTTAAATAACTTTAAAGCTGCAGGGTGTAATATTTAGAAGAGCCCATTCTCAGAAATTTCATATATTGTCCATATATGTATAATCACAGATGTTTTTTCGTCAACTGTGAATGAGTTAAATTTAGCTCCATGAGGTGGACCCGACCTCCGTGTGAGTCTCCATGTTTGCTACGTCGTGTTGAACACGGTTGTTGCACAAAACGGTCCAGAATACGTCGCGTTCACATTGAATTTTCAGACGCTGCCAGAAACCGGAATGGAATGGAACCGGCGGTGCGCCACCGTAAAGTGTCCCCTGTCGGGTGCTCAGTTAGTTTGCGGTTTGCAACTTTACCACCAGATGCTGCCCGAATATAACAAAAGTTACACAAGTGTATGTTTGAGATTCATAAACCATTTAAAATCCCCTCGTGAATCTTAAAAAACTGCAAGCGACTTGGCATTTTAGAGCTGCAGGGTTTTCACGTGACACCGATGACTTCCTGTACGATATATAGCGTTTGGTGATGTGTAAAAGCAGAAGACGAGCACAGGGGAGCTTACATGAGTAACAGGCCCATCTGTGACCACGAGGGTCAAGTTAAATTGGGAGCAGAAGGGTCAATTCATCCTGAATTAGAATAAGAAGGGGCAGCGTTTGATGACGGGGTCATTTGTGTTGATGTGGGAGGGGGTGGGGGCAACATGGCTTCTTTCTTGTCACTGGTGCTCGGCGGATGCCGCTTCATCAGCGGGAATTGAACCGTCGACGCTGCCCGTGTCACCGTCTCGTGTGACGGGGGGGTCACGTGTTTGTGAGGTTGTCATCCGCCGCGACAGAGACGCTGACGGGGTAAACTTTAAACAGCTTCCTGCCTCTCAATAGGACTCGGCTGATGGCGCTGCATTGACTCTGAATTTACTCCTCCACCCACTTCCCACCTTCCCATTGTCGTGTGTTGTATATATGTGTGTGTGTGTGTGTGTGTGAGGGTTGAGTGGATAGATGTGTATGTGTGTGTGTGTGTGTGTGTGTGTGTGAGAGTGACAGATGAGTTCATTGGGTGGTCCGGGGGTTTGTTGTAACCTTGGCAACCGTGTCTTTGATTGTCGCCGTGGTCCAGGCCGGAGTCAAAACAGTCGCACTTTTTCACGTCGCCTCTCGCCGGAAACCCCGTAGCACGCGTCGCGGACCCCCCCCCCCCCCCCCCCCCCCCCCCCCCCCCCCCCCCGACGACCAGAGCTCAGATTTCCTGCTGCAAAGTGTATTTTTTGGGAATAATGTTTCGGCGAGGGGCCACAGAGCTTCTCCCCCTCGAGTCTGTAACGGGCCGACTCAGAGATGTTGGCGCAGGGAAAACATCGCACACAGGTGAGGAGGAATGGGCGAGGAGAGGGGGGAGGAGGCGTGACGGGAAGCGGACGAGGGAGTCCAAAGGTTGGAGCAGATGAATCTGTGCAGCGGGGGGGGCGGGGTTAGGAAATCATCAGTCCACGTCACGTACACATCTGTCGTGTGGACACCGTGACAAATGACCGTCGTGCCAATACCTTTGGGCAGGTTTGACTCGGACGTGTTGCAGTTACAGCACAAAGCAGGTTTTTTAAACTTGATGTGACGTTTAGATGACAATTTTTGAATGTTTTTAACTTTGTCCCCGATATTCCTGTACAGTATAATAATCAGATGTTGAATTCGCCATCACAAACATGGGGTTCACATCAATTTGTTGTCAATATTACAGTTTTTGTTCACGACATCAAGTGACGGCTGATTTGAAAAATCCATATTTTGGAATGACGATGTAACTTAAAATGCAGAGTTGATATTTATTCCGATGGGTTATACACAATGGAAGTGTGGTAATTTCTAAATCACTGTTGTACTTGATTCTCGCAGTTAATGATGTTTACATTAATGCGTGTGAAAATTACTAAAGCTATTGATCAAATTGTGAAAACAGCTGCCGGCGGTCGATTGCTCTCTTGATCCGTCGATACATTTGACGTACGTTGGACGAAAACGTGTAAAATCGCCGGTGTCTTAACGCAGCATCGCTCCACTGCCCAGTGAGAATATCATAACTCGGTATTTCACTTCTGAATGTCGAACATCCGATTCTAAGCCGTAAGTAATTCGGCTCTAATTTTGCAGGAATTGGGCGGAAATATGCAAAACCACATTGGGTTTGTCTGTGTCATGTTGCTATTTGAACCATGAGTGCGGGAGATACTTCTGATAAACTGATAGGACAAACCTGGCGTAATATTTGTAAGTGGCATTATATTACTCTTCTCCATTTGTATCAGTCTCCTCACCCCCCCCCTTCCCTCCCTTGAATTCCTCCCCGAGCTTGGCAGGACTTGTCAGGCTGTCTCCCGTCCCCCGCAGGTGCTATAGGCTGAAACATTCCAGAAACACTAAGTGAGGCGACTGATCGGGGCTCGATTTGTGGCTGCAGTATTACCCCCCCCCCCCCCCCCTTTACCCCTACCCGCCCCCTCACAACCCCTCTCTGCTCCTATCACTTCTTTTTGCCCCCGCTGCTTCCACAAAGTGAGGCAATTCATTACAGGCTGATTTACGGTGTGAGATTTGTGAGCGGTGCCCCCCCCCCCCCGACGGTGTCACAGTCAATTTCTTTCACTGCGAAGATGGGAAAGTTTTCACTGTTGCTTAGGGGACAATTTATTTCACTTTAAATCAGAGATGGATCAAGATTTACCGCTTTTGGTTTCAGACTAAAACGAGTGTTTTATGTTCCAAATAATATTTGGCAATTATATTCATTACCTCTGGTTCATTACACGCGTGCCCCTCCTTTGCCAAGCGGAGATTTCATTAAAGGAATCTGCCTTCGGGGCAGAAGTAATGTGTCTTGTTGAGATTCAGAGCAACTCGTTGGCGAACTCGTGCTCGGGCGACTTTAGAGTCCACGTCCAAAGGCAAACACGAAGACTTTTACTGCTTGTGTCACGCTTCATACTTTCATGAAGACCACCATATGCACGCCGAGCGACAAACTTCACAGTTCTATTCTGAAATATTGCAGTTTTTAGATGATGCAAGCAGACGGTGACGAGCAAGACGGAGCACGTGATTGGCGCGCAGGGAAACTCCGCCTCATTAAAAATGATTGATGACTTCACCGTGGGGCACATAAGGAAAAGGGTAAAATAATTTCAGGGGGTGGTTGGTTTTAAAATAGCCGCGTTTTCCCGGACGCTTGAAGGAGGCTTACGGGGGAAAGTTCTGATGTCGTTGTTGTTTCAAAGTGACGGATAAGAGAGGGGGGGGTGTGTGACGGGGTCACGCTGCTGCGTCCCTGTCCCACGTCGTCGCGGTCGAACCCCTCGGAACGAACTTCTCAGAGTTTATCCCTCCCTCCGGTTTCTCCCCCTGGAAGGTTAACTGACAGTTTGTCAGTGAGTGCATTAGGAAAACCCATAAACCACAGAGCAGGTTTGACATGCGGTTGAAAAGCCCCTGCTGCTCCTCGCTCCCACGCCCACACTTACAGCTCTGCTACCTGTGTGGGTTCTCGTTGCATGTTCCCCCCATTCCTATAAAAATCGTATGCCTCCGCGATTCTGTGTGTGTGTGTGTGTGTGTGTGTGTGTGTGTGTGTGTGTGTGTGTGCAGGTGGGATGAAAGACATCTTGAGCTTGCATGGCTTTCCTTGGGGAAATACCCCTCGCCCAAGCCACAAACACACACACTCACACACACACACACACACACACACACACAGGGTGAAGAGAAGGCGACCCGCGCGCGCGCAGCCAAAATATCAGATATGCAGAAAGGACATGTTCACCGGTGAATTCGTGAAAAGCTGACACACGTCGCAGGAGTCTCGTCCTCGTCGACGGACGGCTCGTCTGTGACCGTTCGGGTGGATTCCTTCACCTCCATCAAATCGCTTGATTTATAAACTATGACGAATCACAAAGTGACGCCTCGTAAACTGCTTCTTTTGTCCAAGCGCAAATGTATTCAGGATGATATTCACACATGCATCTTCCCAGTACTGACGAGCCAACGTCTCACGCTCGTTCTTCCTCTTCCTCTTCCTCTTCCTCTTCCTCTGCGTCTTGTACCCCAAAAAAATGTCCTGCAAGCAATTTTGTCTTCTTCTCAACTCTCCCTCATCAGACGGGGCATTGCACGGGCCTGTCTGCAGATCTGAGGAATGTTGCGCAATCATCTCCCCGTGATGCTCAAGTGCAATTTGGATAGTTTCTTTTCGAAACGTCCAAAAACAATAGAGTGAGCGACGTGCGCTGGCGTAACCGCTGACAGATGCCCCCCCCCCCCCTCGTTCTCCTCCCCTCTTTATGTGTCTTTCCTGTCATCTGTAAGAGCCTAGTTGAAGTGCAGTTGTAAATTGTCTGCGATCGGTTTGATAAAGTGACTTGGGCCGTCTTCTGGCAGAATTGATTGATTCGTCATCTGCTTCTCTTCCCAGTTCGTGTTGACATTGGAATTCCCATGTTTTTGCAAAAACACGGCCGTCACGTTTATTGGTTTTGTGTCACGACTCAAAGGTTACGGCAGCAGGACGGGGCGACTGAACGCCACCTCATCCTCACCTCCCATCTGCCGAGCCTTGGCACCGCCGCTGTCACATATCAACCCCCCCCCCCCCCCCCCCCCCCCCCCCCCCCACACACACACACACACACACGCTGTCAGTTTGTCCCCCGATTGGTCACGGTGAACTCCAGAGGTCAGGGGTCGTCCCAGCACAAAGGCAGCGGGGGGGCTCGCGACCGCGCCCGGCGGCTTCACATTCCATCGTCCCGCTCTCCAGATTTGAGTCCAATCGCACTTTTGTCTTTTGCCCCTTTTGCCTCTCGTGAAAGGGAAGACGAGGGAGAGAAGAGACAGGAGAGGAGGAGGAGGAGGAGGAGGGAGGTGATTCTATCTGCCGAGGCCCTGGAGGGGTGGTGGTGGTTGGGGGGTGTTGTGAGAGAGGAGCTGAGGTGGGGCAGTGTTTGGCTGGATGCTGTCGGAGCTTGTTCGACGTGCCCGGTCCCTTCTTCTTAATGCCATCGCTCCCCTCAGGCCTGTTTGCACTTCAGAGGCATTAGACCTCCAATCCACTTCTCCTCGTTCTGTTGGGTTTTCTCCTCTCTCTCTCTCTCTCTCCCTCTCTCCCTCTCTCTCTCTCTCTCTCTCTCTCTCTCTCTCTCTTTCTCTCTCTCTCTCTCTCTCTCTCTCTCTGTTTCTTTCGTTCTTCAGTTTGTGTATTTTGTCCCTTTCAATCTCCGCACTCGTTGCTCCTCTCTTTGCTCTTTATGTAACGTCTCAACGTTATATTAGACTTCAATTCTTCAGGTTGATAGATTTATGATTCCAAATGAACGCTAATATGGCTAAATGCCCCCATAAAAACCAAAAACAAATGTTAGTGCTGCTTTGATTGAAGGCTTTTGGGGGGGGGCAATCGTACCTCTGTGGTTGTAAAGATGCCACGTTAGCATTGTTAGCTTCCTTTGCCAACATCACAAACAACTTTGTGCAACTTTATGAATGATTGATTAAACTGTTAATTGACAATTTGTCATTGAGAATTTCTAATTGTGTTCATCAGTTAACTGTGGTTCTTTTTTTAGCCAGGTTTTATCACGATCTTCCAAACAATTTTTAGTCTCGATGTCGATTTTTAAAAACAGAAACCATGGCAACATCACCCCACTGAGGACTTTTTCGGTTCGTTTTGAAGCGAGGAAGGCCGGACAGGTTCAATTCCTGCTTCGCTTTGATGTTTGATGCTCCACTTTTTCCGCCCCTTGCAACATCATTACTTTGGCATTAGAAACCAACATCAGCCCTTCAAGTCAAACACCCCCCCCCCCCCCCCTCACTGCAATTATCATATGCATGCCTGTGCAGGGGGAGCACACAAATCCCTTTGTTTTGTCGGTTTTACCGCGGCGGTGGTCTGAACTGCCGCCCCTGTGGGGACAAGGTGTGTGTTAATGTGACCTAGTCGCTCCCAAATTACCATTAATGTTCTCTAATGGAGACGTTCATCACACAGCGGAGAGTCCACATTAATGTCACCGTTGTGTGGGCTAGAGAGGAGCGTTTACCCACTCTGTGGCCGCCAGACGTTTCTTCTGGCTGGCAGCTAATGCAAACCAAACCGAAACAGACGTGTGTGCACTGCGGCGCTATAATATCCTGTTTAACTTTACCTTTGGCACGGCGGTGCTAACTTTAGTCCTGTTCGTGACCGGGTGGTAAAGTTTGGCTCACTCCCTCTAATCCTGCAGACACAGAAATATATATATATATATATATATATATGTAAATAAATAAATAAATATATATATATATATATATAGTCTTTCTTTGCTTTCTGTGAAATCTTTAAAGCGTGAAAAGGGGATTTTATCAAGCTAGTTTGTTTGTTAGCGCGTTAGCTAACATTTCGAGACGCCCTGTTTTCGTCGCCATGTTTTGTAGTTTTGCATCAGAAGTGGAAACACGTGTTGAAGGCAGCGACTGTATCACACATGATTTAAGCTTGTGATGTTGGCAACAGGTTTTTTTATTTTTATTATTGGAGTATTGTAAAAGTATGGCGGCCATCTCTGTAGCAAAAAACAGTTTAGCTAACTGCCATGAAAATAACTGAAATCAACCGGTTTTCCCATATCCGTGGACACGGTGTCTGTGGCGAGGCAACCCCCCGCTGTGATAGCAACACTCTCACTGTGCACATCAGGTCGTGTCAGTTATTGTCTGCCATCGCCGCCTCGCTGTGTCTCGGCCTGCCCCTGTAATTGCGGATACCTGCCCGCCTGCGCTCTGTTTCTTCCGCCTCTTCGCCGTCTCACACTCGTGCTTCGCCGTGCCAGCCAGGTAATCCCGGCAGCCATGGCAACCACCTCGAAACCCGTACCCAGCTCCATTCCTTCACTGATCTTCTTAGAAATGACATAACTTTGGTTACGTGGACCCGTCTTTATTGGTTTTTCGGGCCCCCGCCTCGTTTATTCCCGGCCTGTTTGTGTTCGTCTGCCAAACGTAACCGATGCCACGCCGCCTCCGGCCGTGGAAGTGCCTCGGCATATTGCTGTGTGAAGTGTACACACATCCACCAAGGCAATAACTTGGCAGATTTAATGCTTGGAAACACAAAAGTCCTCTGTGGATTCACGTCTCTTGTCTGATCAAAAGACGAAAGGTATCGCTCGCAAAGATGCTGTTCCTCTCCCGTCGCCACTGGACTTTGATGTTTGATTGTTCATGTCTTTCGTGTTTTATGAGATCGCTGACTGAGCTATTATTCTCACAGTACTAGGAAACAGTAGATGAATTCAATATAATCCTATTATTCGACTTGAGTATGGACAGATTGGGGGAAAGTGTGAAACTTTGCAGTTTGTCCTGCCAGAATACACTCGGATCATTTGACTGCACAAAGTTTCTGCGTGTTCTGCTGCATTGGCCAAATTTTCTCCCAGACTTTTCGAGTTTCTTCACGTCCATCGGTGGATTTGCATAAACGTCAGATGATCCCTCTTCACGGTGGTCAAGCCGTTTTTCTTTTCGCCCGGCACCGCCCGGAGCGCCACCTTTGTCAATCATGCGTTGTCTTTTGCGGACGCCCATAAATCAGGGAGAACCCCCCCCAATTTGTCCTCCCGGGCCTGTCCAGAGGGCGGAAATACCGCCGATGCTCAGGTGTAATTTGCAGGCGCTTTTGCACCGATCCGTCACCTGCCAGAGGACTGGCTGATGAGCAGCAGTCGCTCTTTACTTCTTCTTTTTTAACTTCTAACTGTATTTGAATAAGTTCTGATTGATCCTTTTCTCTTGAAGCATTACGAAGGCTCGTCCCCCCCCCCACTGCCGCTCCGCTCAGCCGAGCGCTACCTGGCACCGTTTCCCTTCGACGTCAGCCCGTGCCTGGTGCCCTTCTTGAAGCTTTAGCTCCATTCATTATCGGAGCGAAGGGCCTCAGCCCGTCCGCCGGTCTCTGTTCCCCCCTTGTCGCCCCCCGGGCCCCCAGAACGGCCACTAATGAGTGGGGGGGACAGACGGTCATTGTGCCAACCCACGCTGCACAACCAAATCGGCAGCTTCCGGCGGGGGGGGGGGGGGGGGGGGGGGGGTCTCACATCAGAGAAGAGTTGAAGTTTCTCTGGACAGTATGAAAGTAGGTCTCAGTGTGGTGGAGGTGTCCGGTAACCGGGGTCAGTGTGTTTGTCAACACCCCCCCCCCCCCAACTGTATTTATTTAGCTCCTCTTGTTCCTGAAATAGCACAGTCACTCAGTGTGTGTGTGTGTGTGTGTGTGTGTGTGTGTGTGCGTGTGACAGGAAAGAATACACAGAAGAAAACACACCGCAAATATTTGTTGAAAACAAAACGTTTGCTTCGCGCTCAATTTCTTTTCTCGACGCCGTGCGAAGGAACTGGCGTGACTTTGTTCGTCACGTGACTCGTCCCCTATCCGAGACTCCTCCACCTCAGACGATATCAATTCAGTTCTGCAGCTGCTACATGAAGGAAAGACGATAGTTTCAACGTGATCCCTCCATGTTCGTCCTCCCGTGAGGGAGTGATGACTTCCACACACGGGACGTTTGCCCCTCTCGGCCCGCCGGGTTGCGGAACGAGCCGGTATTTGCAGTATTTTGAAAACAGCGTAATCTTATTACCTCCGTATTTTCCAAACACCCTCCCTCTCTTCGCCGCGCGGTCGCGCCGACCTTGCACCGGCTCCTCATCGCAATCCTCTCGCAGCTCGTCTTTAGTTTTGGATTCTCGCGCGCACCGAGAGACGAGACGTCGGATGATGTCGAGGACAAAGAGCTCCACGTGAAGGGAGAACACAAACACCTGCATGCACACGATACATATATTTTTTAAAAATGAGATCATAAAAGGAAAAGAAGTGAATCTGAGCAGCTGTCGTGACGAAACTCTTCCTCGAGCATTCGTTGGGTTCCAACCTGCGGCCCAGCGTTGCTGCGCCCCCCCCCCGTTGGAATGTTCAGGCTTTCCCCGATCCCACCGGCATTCCTCATGACATTTAGGATCTAGGAATCCGTGACAGACGGCGAGGGGACAGGTCTGGACTTAGGACCCATCAGCCTCGCGGGAGCTAATAGGTAATGAACCGTTGCCAGGGGCGACATAGACATTCCATGTCATCGCCATAGCTACCCCTCTCCCCCCCCCTCCTCTTCAACCACCATCGCCCCCCCCCCCCCCCCCCCCCCCCGGTGCACGCCAGCTTCTTGAAGAGGTCGCACACCTGTCTGCACCTCTTCTTTCCTTTCCTCACCTCCTCTCCTCCCCCCTTTTCCCCCCTCACTCCCTTTCCTCTTCACCTCCCTCGAACTCAGTGACTCCTTTGCTCTCTTTTTTTTTTATATGTAAAGAATTTAAAGAAGTGCTCTAGGATTCATGAAGCAGGACAAGTGTGATAAGAAAAAAATAAAAGATATGATTTTAATGGGGGGGGGGAAGCTAATTCCCTCAGTGGAAATAGGGGTTTCATTCATTCATTCATCCATTCATTCTTTCTTTCTTTCTTTTATTCATTCATTCATTCAACGAATAATGTTGGCAGGGATTAAAAAAACTATAATTCTTTAAGAGAAGCAGAAGAAGAAGTTTAGAATATGCAGCATGTACTTATAGTTATAGTTATAGTATATATACACACACACATACACACATATGCCTATGCATGTGTTGTAGAAACATGCATGAATATCATCAATTAATGGATGAGTGGATTGACTGTTGACTGTTTGGAGTTTTTGTCTCTTGTTTTTTAAAATGGTTTCTTTGACAGTAGCGACGTGATTCTCCTGCTGGACTCTCACATCGGCGTTCTCACACACTGTGCAGCTCCTCTGGGGACAAGGTTTCACCAAGATGTACGTTTTTTTCCGTACGGCACACTCGCAGATTGGCGCAGGCTAACGTGCTGCGTGACGTATTTTTACAGAAATCTTCAGGGGGGCCGATCTCGACTGTAGATAAACTCTTGTGCGACAAACACACATTGAGCCTGTTTGAAGACGTGGAACACGTTTCTCTAAGCTTCAGTGTCCGGCCACTTCTCGTGAGTCAGGAGCCGCCGGGCGCTGTGTTTAGTCTCCGAGACGCTTTGATGCAAAAAAACAAATTGTGTATTCTTGAGTGTGTGAGTCACAAAAAACCATTCGGAGATTCCCGCCGTCCGGAAATCCCAGTGACGCGGAACGCCGAGGCCCGTCCACGGCGTCGCTCCCTTTCTCCACCTGTGTCCTCCCAGCAGCTGTGTGACTTTTGACCCGGAGCATTGAAACAACAAAAAGAGGAAAAAAAGCTGTATTTTTTTTTAAAATGACAGCACTACCCATAAATCCCTCTTGTGTGGGAACCTAATTCCCGAGGTCACCGGGGAAAGCCGTGACGGGGTCGGAGGTCGGAGGTGGACCGAGCGCCAGCAGGTAGACCACAATACATATTACATAACGTTGCACGTCAGCGGGGCGAGAGCGCACACGCGTTGTTCTGGATTCGATTTGACAGTTTTGGCATGAAGGCGGAACAGCCTGTCGCGACCTTCGCCGACCCCCAACCGGAGGTGGTCGTTTCATCCGTTTACTGACGCGGAAGTGAGTCGTCTGCGGAGATGGACGACGGAGGTGATGCGGGGAGATGTCGCCTCTGGGTTTTTTTCATGGCGGCTCCGTGACCGCGGGTTCACCTGCTGACGAAAGACGCAGTAAATCTCCCGGGAAGCACGGAGTTCTCTGGAGCTGAACCCCGGCCGCTCGAGTCCGACAATTACTGAAAGTGATGAGTCGTTGGCTGTTAAAAAAAAGGGAGGCTGTTATTTTTGTGCAAAGAAATTACCCAAATTACCCAGCATTCCTTCTGCCGCCCGTCCCCGTGTTTGTTCTCGAAGGCCCACTGCGGTTTTCAAGAGGACGGACTCTTGTCCGGACTTGATCCCGCTAAATGACCGGGTGCACGAGCGAAGGCGAATGCGAGGCAACGCGAGCGCTGGACGTCCTGTGCAGTCGGAAGAAAAGGTGAAACTGAGGCCAGAGAGAGACGGTGAAGGTCAAGCACCTGGAGGAACCCCCGACCTCGGGTTAGGGACTGACCTTTAAGCCGGAGGTCGGGAGATAATATCAGCTGACGTTTGACAGTTGAGTCTAATTTGGAAGATGATTTAAAACCGCCCGAGGCTGTCGAGGAATCGTCGAGAGAGATGGATAATGAGACGCGAGTTGATGAACTCGGTGCGACCTTGTCGGGTCGTGGCGGAGGTCGCTTCAAGAGTCCAGCCGCCTCCAGGGCGCATTTGTGGGGGGGGGGGGGGTTTGAGCAACGCGAGTAAACGGGAAAGTGGTACAGTACCACGGAAGGTTGGAGGATTGGAAAGGGAAACAAAAAAGAGTTGGTGAGACGTTGAACGGAACGACGAGACGTGCCCCAGATGCCGTTTGTCATTCTTCTTCCAGCGTCGTAACCTCGTCTATTGAGAGAGCCGAACGCAGCCGGGGGGCCTCCTCCCCCATAACTCAGCCGCTGTTTACGACCAAATGAAATGGACTCGGCCGCCTTCCTTCCCATTAACAGACTTTCCCATGACGCCCTTTCACAGCATAAGGTCGTTGTTTACGCCTCGTCCCCTCAGGTTCATCCTCTTCCACTCTCCTTCACGTCACCTGCCCGTTCGGCCACTTCGTGGATTTACTGGTTGTTTGTCACCGAGTGTAAACGCTAGCTGGGGAACGTTTGCGCGGTTTAAGCGTCCGCCGGTCGTTTGGGGAGATTGAAGGCGGAGAGTCGATGGCCACTGGAGACGTTCATGTCCCTGTGGTTTAATCCTGAATGTAAAAGGACGCGGGTCGTAACTTTTTCATTAAAGTCAACAAGTGTCCAGAGCTGTCACTCGCTGTAATCATTCCTCTTTGTTTGTATTGGCCATGAAATAGTCCGTCCTGCTGCGTCCGGCCTCAGTCTGAGAACTCCCTCTTTGGCTGGTTGTTTGTGACTTAGTGAAGAGCACTGACGAACAAGACGACGTGAATACTGAACACGGCCCGAGTGCTGCTCGTGGACGCTCTTCTCCCACAATGCAAAGCACGTGGGAAACAGAGGAGCCGCTCGCGGTCGGGAGGAAAAGTTTGAAGTCGTAATTTGTCGACTATAAATAAAGTTTCATTTTTGATTCACATGTGACGTGGCACGTTTTGCATCAGCTCCTGTATATTGATCTATTAATCGATCAGCTGATCAATTTGCTGATTGCATTGACCGTCGCCTAATATTTGAGATTCATGTAGTTTAATTGAATCCATTTGGATCACGCGCAGATTTGACATAAGCAAACTAATGAACATAATGTGATGCATATTTGTCGGTCAAACATTAATGGAAAGTACATTTTTTTATGTAATCGTTCAAATAAAACCGAAATTAAGTTAATTAGTTGGTTTATGTAATTCTGTGTGTGATCCGAACGTTTGGAAGTTTTATAAAGCAGTTAAAATACATGAATCTTAAATATTCGGCCCAAATGTTTGAGTGAACTTGTCCTTTAACGAAGCAGGTGAATACTTGTGTGTTTCTCTCTCTCTCTCTCTCTCCTTGTACTGACCTAATGTGGAACGTCCACTGAGCCACATTCCTTCCACTTGTCCCAGGCCTCTCCACGGATCGGGTCAAAGGTCGGCCAGGAGAAGGGAGGGGGGAAGGGGATGGGGGGGGGGGGGGGGGGGGGGGGGGGGGGGGGGGGGTCCGTGTGTTATGTTAGTTCGCAGGTTTTCTCTGTGTGTTCGTCTTCGTCTTCTTCTTCTTCTGGTTTTATCGTCAAAGACCAGTTTGTTTTTCACCGGGCGAGGGAGAGAGAGAGGGAGAGAGGGAGAGATGGAGGGAGAGAGATGGAGGGAGGGAGAGATGGAGGGAGAGAGATGGAGGGAGGGAGAGATGGAGGGAGAGAGAGAGAGAGAGGGAGGGAGAGATGGAGGGAGTGAGATGGAGGGAGGGAGAGAGAGAGAGGGAGGGAGAGATGGAGGGAGAGAGATGGAGGGAGAGAGAGAGAGAGAGGGAGGGAGAGATGGAGGGAGAGAGATGGAGGGAGGGAGAGAGAGAGAGAGAGGGAGAGATGGAGGGAGAGAGAGAGAGAGAGGGAGGGAGAGATGGAGGGAGAGAGATGGAGGGAGGGAGAGATGGAGGGAGAGAGAGAGAGAGAGGGAGAGAGGGAGGGAGGGAGAGAGAGAGAGAGATGGAGGGAGAGATGGAGGGAGAGAGAGAGAGAGAGGGAGAAAGAGAGAGAGAGATGGAGGGAGAGGGAGAGAGAGAGGAAGAGATGGAGGGAGAGAGAGAGAGAGAGGGAGAAAGAGAGAGAGAGATGGAGGGAGAGAGGGAGGGAGAGGGAGAGAGAGAGAGAGATGGAGGGAGAGAGGGAGGGAGGGAGAGAGAGAGGAAGAGATGGAGGGAGAGAGGGAGGGAGGGAGAGAGAGAGAGAGATGGAGGGAGAGATGGGGGGGGGGGGTTCTTCCTCTGAACTCGTTGCCATACAGAGAAGTTAACTCAGCAGGTTGATGCGTAACTGATTCTGGCTCGTGGTCCAGACTTTCCCCAAAGCACATCACAGGAAGAAAAGAAAAAGAAAAGAAAAACTTTTCGCCTCGACTGGAATTTAAAAACCGGAGAAAAATGCGAAAAAGAAGAAGTCCAATTTTTTTTTTCAATTACAAAATGTGACAAACATGAAAACAGTTTGTGTCATCTGCTAAATGTCCTGGAACGATTGGATTTGCAGTTGCAGAACCCTTTTTTCATCATTAATCGATTCATCATTTCTCTATTCATCTTTCATCAGTAAAAATGCAAAATGTCTCACATGGAGCGCCTCCGGAAGAGTGGGGGTCAGAAAGCGGCGTCACGGACTCACATCGCTGGTCGTTGTCGCTCGCCGTCGACACCGAAATGGAACGAGGATTTTCACTTCCTGCAAGTGAAAATCAGGAAGTGATAAGTTCCTACGGATTTGAACACATTCATCAGCTCCTCCGGGTTTGAAAAAACTCCCGTGTAGAAACAAAGTCACCTTGACCCCTGACCCCTGACCCCTGCCCCGTTCCGTCCGGCGTGTGGGAGAATCACTTAGCCCCTCGCGCGGCGCCACAAACTGTCGTCCTCTGTTATTTCAACGTGGCCGCACTGAAAAATGTCTCTGAAAACAGAACCCCCCCCCCCCCCCCCCGAAGCTTCTGCTTTAATATCTGAGGTTATCGGCCTCTTCACTGTAAATATTATCTCAGCCGTCCTCCATATGATTTCAGCGTCTGTTTTACGTCGACTCGTCGTCTTTCAGCTGCTCTGCGTCTCGCCGTGGCGATAGCCCCCCCGCCCCAGCCCCCCCAGCGGGACACTTAACCCCCCAGGCGACCCGTATTATTACAGTGCGGTTTGATCCAAAATGGCTTCCCCAGCCTCTCTATGGGACTCGTCACTTCTGAGTCCTCCTCTCCTCCTCGAGCGCCACACCACAGCGCTGGTTTCCTGCGGTGGAGAGGGAGTCTGGGGGCCGACGGCGGGCGGGCGGCGTGTCCCGGCAGGTTTCCAGCCGTGTGTGAAACCGTGACTCCTACCAGCTGTGTAAAGCTCCGCTAAGCCCCTGAAAAGAAAAGAAGAAGGAGAAGCTTTCTGAAGACGTCTGTCGTCTGCCCGTCGCGGTGTTTTCACTGCAGATTTCACTTGTTTCCGCGATGTTGTTGCAACACCGAGGGGATGACGGGCCCGTTGTCACTCAGTGTAAAAAGCCCATGAGATTCTTTCAACAAGTCGGAACGTCGCGCTGAGAAGAAATAGGTTGTGTTACAGCACGGGGGGGCAAAAAGAGGGAGAAGCTTTTCAATGTGGACGAAAACTTCTCCACTTATCTGCTTCGTGGCACGAACACCGCCACGCCAGGGGAAAGGTGGTTGTGTTTATTTCTCCCTCTTGTGTATGCGGCTGCTGCCACGGGTCCCGCCGTCGGACGGCGAGTACGTTGTCTCTGATGTTTACGACCACGGTCCGTTTACATACAAGCCATCGGGGCCGGACGTCTTCAAGCACAAACACCTGTAACATCCTGCGTCTGCCCCGCGTCCGTCCGCTTGTTTATTAAACACGCCGGTCGGCCCATAATGCATTGCAGATGCGGCGCATCCTGACCTCCGACTTTCCGCAGAGCGGGAACGGGGGGAGGGAACAAATCATCGGCGATGAACGGAACACGTCTATTCTCCTGTTTTATCATATTTTACCTCCGTTTCCACTCTTCCCTCCACTCGCGATCCAGTACATTAAATAAGAAGAACAGCGACGGGAAAGTTAATTTTTTACCTGGAAGTTAATTTTCAACACTCGTGTGCGGCCGACCGCGTCTGATAAAAATTCCCGCCGGTCTGCGGAAGCAATAGATGGGTCCGGTTTAAAGAGTCACACATTGATAGATTTTTAGGATAGATCCTAAAAATCTATCAATCATTAAAAATATATATAAGAAATGTCACAGCATCTTTTCTCCACGGGTCACTGGTCGCACACCGGTCCACGTCCGACTCGTGGTCGAGACAGACGAGAAATATCTCTGTGGATTAAACGGATCAAGGCACATGGTGTGTGTGTGTGTGTGTGTGTGTGTGTGTGTGTGTGTGTGTGTGTGTGTGTGTGTGTGTGTGTGTGTGTGTGTGTGTGTGGGAGGTGAAAGTGTATCTGCTCCTGTGTTGTCCGTCGGTGTCTCTCTACCTTCTCCTGTTTAATTCTCCTGGACTGAGCCTGTTCCACATACCTGCCTGATGGTTTGTTGGCACAGTGTGTGTGTGTGTGTGTGTGTGTGTTTGGGGACATGTTTGGAACAAAAGGGGATTTGTTTGTTGAACAAGGGAAACAAAAAAATAATCCCGTATTCCCCCCCGAAAATAAAAAATACAGTTCCTCGTCAGCCAAGCGTCGCCTCCGCTCCTCCGTGTGTGTACATGGTCGCCATGCCAACCGCTGCCCGAACAAGCGGAGCTGACGTTTCGAGGGGATTCTCGCCGGCTTGCACGCACACACATCTGCTGACACACACACACACACACACACACCGACTGTCCGTCACCCGCTCGTCCTCGACGAGCGGCTGCGACATTGCTGCGGCTTTTCACGTCTGGCCTTCGCACCGGCCGGACAACTTCCACACACACACACACACACACACACACACACACACACACACACACACGCACACAGCAACTTGTGTGCGTGTGTGTGTGTGTGTTGGCAGACGGGAATGCCGATGGGAAAGCGGTTACTCTAACTGGGGCTCAAGTGTCCTACTACTTCTTTGCTCACTTCCTGTCAAGCCCTCTACAAGAAGCAACTGGTGTCAAAGAGCTCGGCCTGCCCGCACACACATGCACACACACACACACACACACACACACACACACACACACACACACACACACACACACACAATAGTCTCATCCTCCGTTTCAGGACGTCACGCGAATATTTGTGAAGTGAAGGGAAGGACAGGAATTTTGTTCCCTTCGTCTACTCGTATCTTTGTATTGAGTTTTTACGTAATCTTCCGAATAATTCGTGTCACATTTGGTCAGAACGCACCGCTGCTCAACACTCCACTCGTTTCGTGTCATCGGGCTGCTGCAATTCCTGAATTCCCGCCATGAGGATTCAATAAAAGATTATCTTATCTCATTTAACATTTTTGGCATCAACAGAAATATTTATTCATGTATACAAAAACTGAAAATGCGCACACACACACACACACACACACACACACACACACACACACACACACAAACATTAAAAGCGAGCGGATGGAAACGCGAACTCGTGATTTAACACTTTATTTATGAAAGAAACAAACACTTAGTTTCCTTCATGCAGGACTCCTTCATGCCCCGCGGGCGCCGTGTTTACATGACACGTATGTGCGTGTATAAACACAGACGTGTGTGTACGTCGGTCACGGCTCACGTGGGTGGTCCCGTCTCTCCGGGGTTCGGACTTGTGTCGCTTCACGTCGAGTCGAGTCTTCCGGGAGAAAAAGAAAAAAGCCAGACGTTCCCAGCGAGAGGCGGTTGTAGATGACACAGAGCACAGACAGGGAGAGGGAGAGGGTTTGTATATACTGTACGTTTATCCGAGATGTTGGAGTGTCGTGGAGCTTCAGGCCTGTGGAATGTCTTAATCCACGCGGTGACGGACGACTTCGTAAACAGAGGCGGACAAATCGAGAGGTGGGAAGCGAGGGGGGGGGGGGGGGGGGGGGGGGGGTTTCATCCCTCTGCTCCTTCCCCACGCGTCACTGAGCTTTGATTTGACCGTTTGATGAGATGATCCGGCTTCAGCTGGAGGTCGTCGGGGTCGTGGCGTCTCGGAAGGGAAGAAGCAGCACGTGGAGTTGACGGTGATGCGTCGGTAGTCATGCGACCGGAAGCCGAGGTTGACGACCGTGGTCGTAAAATATCTCGGAGACACTCGGAAACATGGAACACGGGAACAAACATCGGTGTGATGAGAACTACCTCACATGGGGGCGGGGCTTATGAGCTCTACTGCAGCCAGACACCAGGGGGCGATCATGGCGATCCGGCTTTACTTTGAGGGAAGCCATCGTGGCGTCCGTCTCGCAGGTTATGCGACGTGACGCCATCTTTTTTTAATTTGCACACAAGATATTGAATGAACGGCAGCATGTGCCCGTCACTTATTGAAGTTTTAACGCGGATGATCAGATTATTTCTTCTTCTTCTTCTTCTTCTTCTTCTTCTTCTTCTTCTTCTCGAGCAGCAGAGTTTCCATCCAGCTGTTTTTCTTGAAAATCACCAAAAGAACCGGAAGGGATTTAAACATCCAGCGTAGACGGCAGCAGATTAAAACCTCAAATTATTAATAATAATAATAATAATAATATAAAGTTTAACTTCTTCCTCCCTCCGCTCACATCTGTATGGGAGGAGGAGGGGGAGGAAGGGGGGGGGGGGGGGGGGGGATTGGGGGGCCCGGGGCGGTGGACTGACAGCTGTACCCAGATCGTGATGGCAGGAATGTGAGGAGGACAAAAGTAAAGGAGAGGAGGAGGAGGAGGAGGAGGAGGAGGGTGATCAGGTAGAGAAAGCAGGTAGATAATTCTCTACCTCCTCCTCCTCCTCTTTTCTTTTTCCTCCTATAATCTCACGCAGTATTCCTCTCTGTCCTTTCCCTTCACATCCCTCCCTTCTTTCCCTTCCTCCCTTCATCCATCTCACCTTGTCATTTCTTTTTTTTCTTTTCAAACAAGTTGTGGATTGACGTGCCCCACGGACTACAAACACACTGGTTAACATTCCTCCGCTTCTCAAACAGCCGCGTCCGACCCTCCGTGTCCTAACCTGGAGATTGTCGCCGCCTCGAGCGCAGCCCCGCCCTCTTTCTTTTCCACTGTCAACAAAAGATGTTTAATGAATTTCACTCGGGAGGTAAACACGCCGCTTTTTTTTTTACAGTTCCCCGTAACCGCAGTCAAAAGGGTCCGCAAGCGACCCGAGACAGGAATTCCTCGGGGGGAGGAGGAGGAGGAGGAGGAGGAGGAGGAGGAGGGTGGAACACGAGGACAAAGAGTTAAATGAGGGAGTAGGAAAAAAGATGGTGAGGAGGAGGAGGGGGAGGAGGAGGAGGGGAAAGCGAAGGGATGAGGAGGAGAGAGGACAAGAAAAAGCAGGATGGAGTCGGTGGGAGGTGGAAGAGAAAAGTTGGTTTCTTTACATCAGCAAGGCGCGGAAACAAGGAGAGGAGGAGAAGAAAGGAGGGAGAGGAAGGTGGCCTGTTATGAAAATCATCATTCAAACATAAAGGAAGACTACACACTGTAAAAACAAATATTTGAATTTTAAATAATGTGAACAAAGCGTATTTGACCACTTCATTTAACAGAGTCTTTGCCTCATCTGTCTGGATTAAGTTTCATTTGCGACGTCGCCTTCAATATCTTTATCAAACATAACCTACATCTGTAAATCCCCTGGACGCTGGTGAGCGATGACATCACATCACTCGGTGTCTGGACCTCGAAATATTGAAGTTTCTATAATTATGAATTGAAAGGTCGAGTTATCCTCACGTTTGTCATTTTTGCAGTGCAGCAGTTTGGCGACCGAACAGTTTTATTTACTCTACGAAAATACCGAGAGCACTCGCGCTCTCGCTCTCGGTCTCCGGAGCTGTTTTGGATTCTCTACATCCTCTTTTTCTTTTTTCCACCCTCATGTAGCGAAGGAAGCGTTGGATTAAGTTCCGTGTTTGGTTTTTTCGTCTCTCTCTCCCTCCGTTACACTCGACGTCCAGCCGCAGGGATTTGGCGTGTGGTCGAGAGACTGCGGTGTGTGTGTGTGTGTGTGTGTGTGTGTGTGTGTGTGTGTGTGTGTGTGTCGCGGCCAGCTGTGGAGATTACATTACAGTGTGTTTGGAAAACCACCAGAGGGTTTTCTACAGTTCACATGTCTGAGAGGGATCCAAAAAGAAAAATATACTACATATTTGTGTGTTTTAAGTGTTTTTGGCGGGTTTCCCTTTTTTTTAATTCTGCATTTGTATAAACAACAAAAGTTGGACATCTTTAGATATATTTCTTCATTTACGGTTGTTTTGAGAGAAAACATGTTGCGGCACTAGTTGGACGACTACTGGTGACACTTGATTCGTTGAGATGTTTTTAGATTAGGACTCAATGGTTAGTTAGAATATAGTTTTTTGTCACAGTGTATTTCTTGGATTAGGACTTGATTGATGCTAAAAACGGTCAAACAAGCTGTTTTCAGCTCTGAAGGAAAAAAAGAAATCCCCCGTTCAGTCTCTGCCACCTGTCGGTCAGTGTTTGTTGAAATTACCCAGAATGCCCCTCTGGGACGCGGATCGACCCGCCTCCCCGCGATTGGCGCCTTGAACTTTACTGCCTGTGGTTGTTTGTGAACCTCCGGACGGATCAGTGGCGGCTGAGATGGGACTGACGAGGGCTGCCGTGGCGACGGAGTCTGGAAAAACAAATGTCCGTCACACCTCCCATCCGTCCGTCTTCTGTCCATCTGTCACTCCCCCTCCCTCCGTCTCACTCTTTCTTTACCTGGATCTCTCCCGCAACTCTTAAGCCGCTTCCGGACGTGGCGCGGCTGAAGTCCGGACTTTTGCCAGAACTTTTCCCACCGAGCCCCCTTGGGAAATTTCTCGGGGAAAAGTGTCAGCGCGAGGAAAATCTCTGCGATATTCACATTTCCGTCGCCTGAATGGTACGGAAAAGTTCCAGCTGTTGGACAGCCTCCGGCTGCGTTCCTCATATTTGAACGGCGAATTTGTCCAGACCCAAATTATCAAACAGCTTTACTGTACAATGTGCAGGTTAATGTAGTCGACCTCCGACAGTTTGGGTCGGAGCTCGTAAGTCAACGGAATATCTGTTGTCGGATCTTTGACATTTACGTTCAACATGGCAACGGGCAGATTAATCGTTATGATCTATAATCGTTATTTGCAGGCTTGTTATCGTCCCTGGGGGGTCGGGGGACGATTGAGATATGAATTATTGTCTGACTTTTGGGGGTTTATTTCCTCATCATAGCTTGATTGTTTTTTTTACGGTGTACAGTCGTTTTTTGGCTCATACCAATCTCCGCCTTTGTGACAGAGATCATGGCGAACATTTAAAACCTCCAGGCTCACTCTCCCCGTCCCCCATCAGTCCTCGAAGCCCCTGATTTGAGATGATAATCTCTGCGGCTGTACAGATACATAATGACCAGACGCCACAGGAATTTCTCCACATTGTCTCTGCGACACTTTGACATGTGAAACACACGCACACACACACACACACACACACTCGTCAGTACATCGGCGGTCGGCCGCCTGACGCAGGTTTGTACAAGTCTCTCAAACAAAACCCAGAGGACGTACAGAGTCAGATTAAAATCTGTTTTGTCTCCCGGGAGTTACGTGTTTCTCTTAACTCTCCAAACAAGGCCCACGCCCACCGATGGGAAAGGGCCAGAAATGAAAGCTTCCCAGGTTCAAAGAGGTATAAAGTCCAGTGAACTGGTGTCTCCGCTTCAGCTCCGTCAGATTTGTGCGGTGTGACCTCTGGGTTGTGAAATACCGCAGGTGTTTGTGTCTCTCGAGACGGACGCAGCGCTTCGCCTGACAGTCCACATTGAGACGCTTCATATTGATATTTTTAGATCTGCTCAGTACGGTCGAACAGTGTCATCAGTTTATCGCAGGCGGCGGCGGCGGCGCC
>NC_061526.1:8052500-8070000 GCF_022379125.1 Scophthalmus maximus
ATTGCATGTATAAATATTTTTCCCACATTTCTGGCAAGTACAATGAAGAAAAGGTTCGTCAGCCCTGAAATGTGTTTGCAGGCGCGTGACAGGTGGATTTTCCGGGACGGCAGCAGACGAGACTTTTCTAGAGGCGGTTAGAGACGCGAAAGGTCACGAGGTCGGACTGAACATGGTGCTTCGTACAGTAAAGACAATAACTGTGTTACAAACAGAAAATTGCTCCTTTAACACCGACGGACTCTTTACGTTTCGTCCTCTTGGGTCTTTCCTTTTAGAAATCTAGACATGTTTGTTGCGTTGATGACTCTCCTTGATTTCTCTTCTTCTGTCAGACGCTCGACTTCTTGTTCGTCACGATAAGATGCAGATAAATAAAATCAGAACCCGTGACGATCGTCATCCAGGGAGAAACACCAGAAGCCAAATACCGTCCGCGTGTTGAGCTGCGGCGGTGCAGAACTGTAACACACACACACACACACACACTCGCACGTGAACGTGGGCATGTCCGCGCAGCCCCCCAGTCAGTCAGCGACGCTCCGGGATCCCGAGGCCGAAAAATGCCGTTTGCAAACATCAGCCAGCGCGTGTTTGTCGGAGCCTGCAGCAGATTCCAGATGCTCAGGCACTCGTCGGGCGTCAATCGACCCCACGGGACACTGAAGCGACGCCGTGACCTCCGACCTTCTGTAGGATGAAAGGGATATAAAAAGGAATTTGCAAAAAAAAAATCTGACTGCCGCGCAGGAAATGTACATTCTTACTTTGATGGCGCGCAGCGCGAAGCTTGAGACACGCGTGTGTGTGTGTGTGTGTGTGTGTGTGTGTGTGTGTGTGTGTGTGTGTGTGCGTGTGCGTGCGCGCAGAGAGAAAGAGGAAATTGACTCTGTACATTGGCCTTTGATTCCCATGTTCATAATATGTATCGGGCTCAGACAAACACGGGTTCACCTGCGTCAAAGAACGCGTCCAGGTGAACGTCCAGACAGGAAATGACCCGGAGAGTTGTTTTGGACTCTAGGGTCAAAGATAATCTTCATCTCTAATGTTTCATATTCAGTCATTCTTTGTGTCGAGTGCAGCGTCGCTCACGCAAAAACCCCTAACTTCAACAACCCGCTCCGGCGCAGCGTCCCACAGATTCCTCCGTCCCTCCTGCGACGTTCCCCATTTTCGGAATTCCTCAAATTCCCAGATTTGGAAAAGTACAGTACGAGGTCTCCTCCGCCGGCCCCCAGCGATCACGACCCCGTGCAGCCGGCGACGCGACATTCCTGACCTCCCCGATCCGCTCGGATCCACTCCGCTGCACGCTGCTTTCATTGCGTCCTCCGTCCTCCGTCTCCGGGTCAGGGAGTTGGAGGACGGGAGGAGAGACGAGGAGGAGGAACGTTCAGTCTTGACCTTGAACACAATCTATGGTTGGTGGCAGTTGTCCTTTGAATTGTAGACGTTTCAAATGTTGGGATTTATTCATTAGGAGTTGTGGTACGTTGTTCTTCACCTTTGAAATTCATAATCAACTATGGGAGTTCCCGCGCCCCCTCACTTTCAACCTGGCTTCCTCGTCGGGCACTGACTGGTTTTCCTTGGTTTTCCAAACTGTTGAAGGACTTTCAAGGCGAGTTCGAACCCTCACAGTGACGTCAGAGGAGGAGGAGGAGGATGGACGGAGTGAGGGGAGGAGAGAAAGAAAGACAGAAAGAAAAGGGGGAAAGTGGTTCAGGACGAGCAGCTGTGTGTTTGGTACCAGATGCTTCCCTGCTGACACACACACACACACACACACACACACACACACTATCATAAAGACACACACTCACACACACAATCATATACACACACTCTCACACACACACACACACACACACACACACAATCATATCGACACACACTCTCACACACACACACACACACACACACACACACACACACACACACACACACACTATCATAAAGACACACACTATCATAAAGACACACACACACACTCACACACACAATCATATACACACACTCTCACACACACACACACACACACACACAATCATATCGACACACACTCTCACACACACACACACACACACACACACACACAATCATATCGACACACACTCTCACACACACACACACACACACAATCATATCGACACACACTCTCACCCACACACACACACACACACACTCACACACACACACACACACACACAGGGCGAGGTGATGATCACCTTACAGCTCGATGTCTTTGAGTTTTTACGGCCTGATAATCTTGTGGACGACCCGAGGGCCACATGCTATCACACCTGCTTCTCCGGCCCTCCTCCCATTCTGTCTCTGTCTTTCCGGACAACGATGCCTGGAACCGGTCCAGGACATAGATGTATATATATATATATCTCTGTATGTCCTGGGTCCAGGGTCCAGGCACCGTGAATGGAGGCGGTGGTTGAATGTGAAGAGACATACTTGCGTCGCCCCTAGATACCGAAGAGGGGGGCGACGACGGCGACGACGGTAAATCCTGGTCCAGTAAAAGGACGAGGAAGCGACATTCACTCTTGCGTGAGGCCGATTTATTCGTCGCTGCCGGCGCGGACAGTGGGCAACTTTGTTCCCCTCCACCACTACAACTTCCGCTTCGCCGGGAGCGGGAGCGTGTCGGAATCTGCTCCGACGCCGAGCGTGGAGCTTGAAGACGGATTTCAGTTTCGTGACTGGGAGAGAAAAAAAATATCTGATTCACCCAAAGAAGTCTTTTTCGGCCTCGCATCGCGTGCGAGAAGCTGCGTCCCCGGTTACGAGGGAGATGTTGTCCAAACGCCTCCCCACCTGTTCCAGATGAAGAACAAATGTCAGCCGCCCCCCAACCGAGTCCTGTTATTGTGAGCCGCAGGCGAGCCGCCCCCCAACCGTCTCCACGTTCATGTTGCTTTAATAACACAAAGTATGTCGACGCCGTCTCGCCCCGCAGGTATCGGAGACATTCCCTGCCCGGCTTCTGTCTCGTGACTCTGCGGACGTTTCAATATCTCCGCGTGTTCATCGCACCGTCGGGTTTTTCTTCGGGCTCGTGGCGTCGCCCTCAGTCACGTGACGACGAGCAGGACGACGCCGTGTCTGTTCGAAGTGAGGACACGTTGAACCGACAATGGATTTGTATCAGGAGACAGAAAGTCCAGTCGAAATTTAACTCAGTCTAAAGGTAAAAAGTGATATTGAGCTCAGACAGTTTGATTTCAAAATAAGACGCAGAGAGAGAGAGAAAATGTGTCGAGTCGAGTTTCGCCGCCAGATGACGACGCAAAGAGGAACAATCTGTTTCATTTCAAAAGTAAGATGTGCAAAGAATAGAGAGAACAGTTCAGCTCTGAAGAAATCGTCGGATTGTAAAATAGAAAGGCTCGAAACGAGAGTTTTGTTCCAAAGCAAAACATGCAAAGGGGAATTTTATTCTGAAATAAGTGAAGTACAAAGTACACAAAGGTGAAGTTTCACTTCAAAATGAGACGAGCAAAGAGGGAAAAGCAGTTTGGATGCAGAAAAAAAGAGTAAAACATGCGAACAGAGGAGTTATGATGTGGAAGACGAGTTTCCTTTCAAAATAAGATGAGTGACAAAGATGTTCAGGCAAAAAACCCCAAAACAAACCCTGTCGTGTTAGTTTCTTTATGTTTCTCCTTTAATCTGTGACTTCCTGTCTGAACCACCGACCACAGGTTCCGCTGAGATTCATCTTCTTCTCTACCACACACACACACACACACACACACACACACACACACACACACACACACACACACACACACACACACACACACACACACACACACACACACACACGCACACACACGCACACACACAGACACACACACACACACACACACACACACACACACACACACACACAGACACAGACACACACACACACACACACACACACACGCACACACACGCACACACACAGACACACACACACACACACACACACACACACACACACACACACACACACACACACACACACACACACACACACACACACACACACACACACACGCACACACACACACACACACACACACACACCGCCTCGGGACACACAACACTGTCTGTGTGTGTGTTTGTCTGAACATCAGTCGACACGTTTGTGATTTAGCAGCGAGATCTTCAAGTGGGATTTTTTTTTTAAACGTTCAGCGGCTTCTTCTCCCACTTCCTTTTGTCTGACGTCGACATTTCGCCACTTTTTCATTTTTCATCTTGGCAATAAATGGGAAACCGCCTTTGTCCTCAACTTCGTCATGTGGATGATGCAGATTATCCAGATTTGGGGAAACTGAAATGTGACGTTATTTTGACGGGATGAAACCAGAGAGAAACATTTTGTTCAAATATCTTCATGACTCAAATCGTTAAAAAAGACGACCCATTCAATTTATTTTTAATTCACTGAAGGATAATGTCAAAAATCTGTTGTTTTCTTGAGATTTAGCTTTGATTTTATAAATGTTTTCTATGTTGTTTTCTTTTCTAAAAAAAAATAATATTTTTCTTTAATAATTTTTGATCACAAAGTGATTAAATTGATCTATTTGTGATTTAGACCCTGTTTAAGGTCTTTCTACGGACTCTTGTTTCTGTCATAAGTTCATCATCATCATCATCGCTGGATGAAACTGACGTCATCATTTATCTCGAGAAAGAGAAACTTTTATTAAACAAGTTTGCAATCGCTCCCGCGACGAAAAGCTTTAATGTGAATTATTCGTAGGCAAGTTTTTCCCGTGTTTTCCGTGCGTAGAGTATGTGGGGGGTTTAAAAAGCGTAAAGTTTTCAACACTCGACATGTTGTTAAAAGACAAAGTTGTCCCTCTCTCTGTCCTCTGAGCTGTTTCCTCCCTCACAATCCTCCGTCCTTTCTGTCGGACCATTCACGGCTTCAGGCTCCATTTTACTGGTTCCCATCAAAGTCTAATGGTCTGTAGGTAACGCTGTTGTTCTCCCAGCAGCACCCCCCGTCCCCCACCCCCCGTCTCCCTGCCCCGACCGTGTGTTCGGGGAGGACGAAGAGAAAAGAGTCAGATCACAAAAGAGGGCGCGTCAGGGTGATATTTTAAACCTCACCATGCTGCGTTCAGGGCCGCGGGGAAAAAACGCTGATTGAATGGAGGGAGGAGGAGGAGGAGGGAGGAAGAAGAGGAGGAGGAGGAGGGATGGAGGGAGGAGGAGGAGGAGGGAGGAAGAAGAGTAGGAGGAGGAGGGATGGAGGGAGGAGGAGGAGGAGAAGGAGGGATGGAGGGAGGAGGAGGGAGGAGGAGGAGGGAGGAAGAAGAGGAGGAGGAGGAGGGATGGAGGGAGGAGGAGGAGGAGGGAGGAAGAAGAGTAGGAGGAGGAGGGATGGAGGGAGGAGGAGGAGGAGAAGGAGGGATGGAGGGAGGAGGAGGGAGGAGGAGGAGGAGGGATGGAGGGAGGAGAAGGAGGGATGGAGGAGGAGGAGGGAGGAGGAGAAGGAGGGATGGAGGGAGGAGGAGGGATGGAGGGAGGAGGAGGAGGAGGGAGGAGGGATGGAGGGAGGAGGGAGGAGGAGAAGGAGGGATGGAGGGAGAAGGAGGGATGGAGGGAGGAGGGATGGAGGGAGGAGGGATGGAGGGAGGAGCAGAGTCTATAGCAGAGCTGGGAATTTGTCTTTTTTTTTTTTCCCCTGCCTGCAGGCGACTTATAGATGTGGACATTCTCCATCCCTGGTTACGCGGCGTGCTTGTGTTTTTTTTTATGTCTCCGCGTTTGTTTGAATGTCTTCCCAGAGATTTCCGGAGCCTTTTTTCTCCGGAGGGGGGCTGTACGAGAGAACGCAAACGTGCCTTTGTCCCGATGGCCCTCGTGACATTTACTGCAGGAAAACCTCGGGGAGATTCACAGCGAGCGCGGAAATCCTGAATGTTTGGGAACATTTTCCCCGCCGCTGTGCGCGACGGCGTCTGACTCGCCGCGTGCGTCACACGTGAACGGCACACCTCCGGGAAAACGCCCGGACCAAGATTCTCCGGATACGGTCATGTCCGTCTAAAACACCGTTGAGGGAAACGAGGTCGGGAAACTTTGGGCACAAAGAGACGGAATAACTCCGCTCGTGGACCGTCGTCCACTCGAATTAATTGTTTCCAGGTAACCATAGTTACCTGAGGATGACTTGAAACTAGAGATTGAACTATAAACTCCCCAGTAAACTGACCCTGACCTCTGACCGACAGGGACGCTCCCCGTCTGAATCCTTTTGACTCACACATATCAGGGTGCGATTCCAGACTGTCCCCACCCGTCTGGTTCGTCCGTGCAGGTTAAAACAAACACCTGACCCGGGGGGGGTTAGACTTGGCTTCAACAAACGCTGCGTCCGAGTTAGTTAGTCACCGCGATGAGTGAGGTTTAATGGGCCGAAGCTGCTTCTGTCGGAGGATGAAAGAGACATTTAATGGGCTGGAAAGTTGTGCGGTCTCGTTGTTCTGCCGCAGGTGATCACAGGTGTGTGTGTGTGTGTGTGTGTGTGTGTGTGTTTGGGGTCAGCCAGAGGGGTCTCCACCGCCCCCTGTGGCCACAGTGGGAACTCACATCGTCGGAGTCAGAGGATCCCGGAGCTGGCGAGGATTCAACGCAACTCCCAGATTTCCCCTTGACTCACTTTGCTGCCGGTGATTCAGCGCCGTTTAATTAATCGTTTGTGGTTTCAGACCGTGCGGCTGGCGGCAGAACAAACAGCGGCCATGTCGCTGCGGCGTGGTTGGCAGGGCGGCTGAGAGCGTTTGCGCGGGCGGTTTTTGACTTCAGTGGGTGAACGAGCGAGACGACACTCAGACGCAGACACAGCTGATGGACGGTGACTCAGCAGAGGCGGAGTCAGCCGGTCGGCGGCCAGCCCGCCACTTGAGGTTAACCAGGTTCGTGGTTGAGTCACATGACTCATCGACGAAGTCAAGAGGGAGAGGTGAGATGGAAGAGGTGAAATTCATGCAGGATGTGGAAGGTTCGGATTTATGAAAGAATTTTACTTCAAAATTTATTGTTTTATAATTAATTGGCTAAGCTAAGCTAACCCCTCGCCTACGGGGCGATATGGGAGGCCGGCGTCGACTCTCGGTATGAAGCCGAGCGGGGGGGGGGGGGGGGGGGGGTCGTGTCGAGCTGCTCCTTCAAACCCCACAGTTACGAAGTTACAGCAGAGAGAGAGAGAGAAAATGAAAGAGACGGATGATAAACTTGGAGAGACAGAACATGTGTCTGTGGCTCCGGAGCCAGAAGTGTGTTGACTTTCAGCCTGCAGGTGTGGAATTCAGCACACGCACACACACACACACACACACACACACACACACACACACACACACACACACACACACGAACACATGTACACTAATAGAAATAATAGAGTAATAGAAATATACAGTAGATGCTGTTTAATCTTGAATATAGATGGAGGGACACATACCTGCTACCTGTCATTCTGTTGGAGCACTCACTCACTCACTCACTCACTCACACACACTCACACACACACACACACTCACACACATACACACACATTTGTGTCCAGATTACCACCAACCCTCTATTCACACCACCTCGATGAGGGGGGGGGGCCGAGGAGTGAAGTTGCACCTTTGTTGGCCGAAACTTCTGTTGCTAAAAATAGTCCCTGGTTGGTAGTGGGGGGGGGGGGGGTTGTTTGGCACGGCGGCGGGATATGGCGAGGAGGTGACCTGAGGTTGGCTCAGCGGAGCTCGAGAGGATGACACGCCGACACATGGCAGGAGAAGTTCTAGGGAAATGTCAGGAGCGACAGACGTTCTCACACACACTGCACATGCAGGTAGATGAACAGGCATTCTACACACACACACACACACACACACACACACACGCGCACACGCACACGCACATCCCGTGTTTATCCACGTCAATCCATAGGGACCCCTCTGATCGGTTTACACTTGTTGTTTGGACGAAACCGTAAACCACCCTTTGTGTGTGTGTGTGTGTGTGTGTGTGTGTGTGTGTGTGTGTGTGTGTGTGTCTGCAGGCCTCTGGGTAAGGACAGTGCTCGCTCCATGAGAAGAGATTTTTGCTCTTTTGAGGAACATTAGCCGTATCTCAGATTTCTGCCTCCTGTAATTGCTCCTCTATTGTGGTGTGCGGACTGAGCACACACACACACACACACACACACACACACACACACACACACACACACACGCGCGCGCGTACGTTCTCCACATACACGTGCACTTCTTCCCTCCTCGTTCCTCTTGTTGTACTCGCATCGCTCGGAGGCGCTCTGGTGAAACCAGATCTCGTTCCTGGTCGTTCCTCCTCTTCCTCTCCTCTTCCTCCTCGTCGTTCCCTCAGGTTTTCCAGAAGGTCGTCCGCTCCACCCACGTTTCATCCCCGCTCTCTGCACCTTTCGTTTCGTTCTGTCGAATGTTCACTCCTCCATTATCTACCATCGCCGCCTTCCCTCCGTCTCCCTCCTTTCACCTCCCCTCCCTCTTCGGAAGCCCCCCCGTCCCCCCGTCCCCGTCCTCCCCTCCAGGCGAGGGCTGTTTAGGGCCTCTTCAAAGGGGTAATTATCATGGCGCTTATCAAGAGGGGTGGGCACTGTCACTTCATGTGTGTGAGTCTTTACATGCCTGTCCCTGTGTGTGTGTGTGTGTGTGTGTGTGTGTGTGTGTGTGTGTGTGTGACATACGGTTTCTCACACGTTTAGATGCTTTAAAAAAAAAACACGCTTTGTTGCGTCATCAATAGAAGGAGACAAGTTGAATTTTTCTTGTTGCTTATTAAATATGGTTTAAAAAAGAAATGGCAGCCATTTTTAATAAATGCAGGACTTGTGACTTGAAAACTCGGATGAACGCGACACAAATTTTTCCGCGCGATGACGTTACCGACAGAGTCGATGAGAGGACGCGAGTTGCCGACGAATTCCGGCGTCACTGGCGCCGCGGCGACGCAAATGACCACGGATAACGTGAAGACACGGTGTCATTCGCGTTATTTTTTAAATCCAAAAAGGTGTTTGATCCGGTGAATGTGCACAACCTAATTCTCTAAGAATAATGTTCAGCTTTGTGGAAAGTGAAGAGCGACGTGGCTCCATCCTCAATAATCTACTTTTTGTTTCGTTTACGGAAAAAAAAACCCCGGACCTTTCGACTCTGCAGCTTCTTGAAGTTAAATCCTGGTTTACTACGCCGCAGTTTGCTCATGTTAACATTGTGCTTCGTTCACGGGTCCTCTAGTATGACCATCTGCATGCGTATCATAAATATTGTCTCGCCGGCCGCTCTTTGGCTCATTGGAATCGTTAATATCCCTTTGTGGTCCGGTTTTATTTCGTGTCGCGTTAACTCGTCTCTGTCAATTCGTGTAAACAGACAAACTGATGTAGAGTCTGTTGCGTCAACACACAAGTGATTTATCTGAGCAAAGGAAAAAGAAACATGATGCTGCACGATCAGAACAGTTGCAGGAAATAAAGCGAGCGCAGATGAAATCGACCCGCGTGACTTTTGGCCCGGCCGCACCAAGTGAGTCAATTCAAAAGACGGAAGATAAGGGGAAAGAAAAGATAAACAGCTGCTGCCTCCGTTTTGACGGCCAGAAATCCACGTGTCTCATATCACAAGTCATCACATTTCCTTGTCAGGGCGTTTAATTTGTGACCGATGAACACCTGAACCCCCGTCTGCTCCGCGGGACTTTGTCCGCGCTCGTGTCCGGACAGCGAGCGCCCCGGTCGGCTCTGGCACCGGCCCGAGGCCTTTTCCGTCAGTGTCTCACTCTTTGTTCACTGCAGGTTTTTTGCTGAGTTTTCCTTTTGATTGCCGCCAGGTGACATCACGAAGTTGGCGGGAAGCCGCCTGTTGCCCCCGGGTGTGTGTGTGTGTGTGTGTGTGTGTGTGTGTGTGTTTGTGCCGGTCTTGCCAGCGGGCAGTCGGCCATCTTTGTTTCGGCACGCTGCAAGTTAAGCGGGTTCATTTTTGAAGGGGGGGGGGGATATCTTGTATCTGCGCTATTCACAGACTTCGACTGGAGTGATTAATCACATCCACTGGCAACACGACGAGTGATTGAGACAATGGGAACAAATGTGAGCGAGGGGGGAATTCCCCGGTTTTTTTTCTTGTTGCACAGATTTGACGTGACCGTCGTCTTTTCCACACCCGAGATCTGTTTCTTTCAGTTTGAGCTCTTCACATTTTTCTGCTCCCGAGTAAAGGAGACAGTATATGGCCGTTGCGTTGGTTGACCCCGCGTGAACCCGTACAGCCGATACGCTGGTCTATTCTTGGCGTCTCGGGGTCTATTTTGGTGCTAACGCGCTGGATTTATGGCCCGACCCGAGAGAAACCGGACCCGGAACGGACAAGACTGTTGTGGGGGGAAGTGGGTCAGAGTCTAAACTTGGAACCGCCATGTTACCGCGGAGACCCCCCCCCCACGTGACGTCACACTGTTGTTGGTTGTCAGGGCGACGGTATTTCTAGCCTCGTAGGAGGTGAAGTCATTTTTGTGATCGGGTTTTGTGCTGCTGCTAAAGGGCGGCTCCTCTAATGTGAAGCCAAATCATCGTGACCGCCCCCTGGTGGCTGGCTGCGGTATATGTCATAAGCTCCGCCCCCTCCCTGTTAGCAGATGGGACATGGACCAAATGTTTTTTTTTTCCCAAATATGATTTCTGTTGTTCCTATCACACACTGATGTATGTTCAAATGTTCATAAGTTTTAATTAGTTATTTGATGATATGAAAAAAATTATTTTTTATTTTTTGTGACGTGGGAGAAAGTGTCGCAAACCGTGAATAGACTTTTATTCATTGAGGAACTTTTGATGAAAGTGTTCGGGAGTTTCGCCTGTGGACAGCTGGTGCGGCCTAGCGGGTCACACCTCTGACTGTGGTGCAGGAGGTCGGGGTTCGATGCCGGGTCATCCCCGGCGGCGGGCCCTCGGCGTGGCCCCTTAATAAGTAGGTCGCGTTGGACAAAAGCAAAAATGAACGTAATGTAACGTAATGACAGCAGATTATCAGAAGGCACGACTGGAGGGTTCACTGCATGAACCCGTGCGGGCCGGCGTGCCCGTTCTCGCCCCGCGTCGCTTTGTGCTTTGAAAAAACAAAAAAAACACATGATAAAATAGCTCAATTCCCGCCTCAAGTCTCTAATTATGTACCACGAAGGGAAAAAAAAGATGAGATGAGGACACAGAGACAACAAGGCTCGGCAGGTCGGGAACTAATCCCGTCTAATAGCAACGTCTCTGTTCCATCACGACTGTAGAATCTGTAGCTGGAGGATCTGTGAGCGTTCAGGCGGACGAGTTCAGACTCATGAGGTTGATTATTGTCGAGTGCCGCAAAATAATTATCTACATTTACTGGAGAACACGTTTGTGTACTTCTGCTACTTTGCATTTCAGTGGAGAACTTCATGCTTTACCAGATGTAATTGACAAGCAACTGATTAGGATACACGAGACATATAATCTACAGAATGGTGCATTGCTTGTTTTAGCATAGTGGTTTAAAAGTAGTTCCAATTATTAAAACGCTGTTAATCTACTTTGACTGTGTATCTCTGTTAATGATTATACATTGTGAGAAGTTTTACTTTTGATGTCACTTTTCCTGACTGCTGTTTTGCAAACTTTAAACTCCGGTCATGAAAAGAATACCTGCAGACGATACTCGGGGCAAAAGCAGTCATTTTTTTCTGCTCATTAATTGTTGATCGGAAATAAAAATCACGCGTTTAAAAAAGAAATTTCGCATCTGAGAAATTAAAAAGCAATTATCCCATCAATTATCATTCGTCGTCCATTTACTGCTGTTTACATCACAGGTTGCAGAAAGATTTTGTGGCTTTTCATGTCAGAACAAAGTGTCTGGATTTCGCTCCATGTCTCCACATCGTTAAAAGATCTGAATCTTTCATTCGTCGTGTACAGTATCTGTCAGAATTTGCATATTGCGACTGAGCAAGTCTGGACGCAACAGACAAAGGATTCTGTGACGTCACAGATAAACATCTGCTGGACGGTTGTGTGATTGATGATACAGTATATAGGTCTTATGTCTGCCGGCAGATTTAAACCTTTGGAGTTTGCCTTGTGGAAACTTTTTCTTATTTTTTACAGTATTTCCCTGCGGGCGTCACATTTTCATGTCTCAGTACAGCTTCAAATAAAAGATTGTTTTCGTACATTATGTCATTAAGGTGACTGATGACAGTGTAGCAGAGGGGATTTTCTTTTTTTTTGTTCATGTTAACTTTAGTTTTCCGGGTGATTAACTTGGATAATAGTCAAATATCAAACCTTGTTACTCATGCATAGTGGGTTTTCATTTAATTTTAATAATCCTGTCTGTGCTCTTTGTCAGTGGAGATATGACACTTATACTGTGTTCACACCAAGATCATCATTTGTGCATATTTGCGTTAATTTGCGAATATTTTTTTGGAGTTGTTTATGTTTCTCGAAAAATCTGTTGCGTTAATATATTTTCTAAATGTGTTTTTCCTTCCTGTCAGATTCATTCCTGAACGATATGATGATAACTATATCGTTCCTGCATGAATTTTTTTTGTTCAGTATCATTTTTTTTTTTAAATGTCGAAGCGGGATGAGAGGAGTGAACTGAAATCGTATCTTTACATCTCAGACATTGAGTTTTTAATAATTTGGCAGTTTTCCAATCCACCTGGCGCAGTCGTGTATGAGCGGGTGGCCCCGTCCAAATGGAGGGAGAACACCCAAAGTGCGACGCGTGGCTGTTTACATGCACACAAGCGCAACAATATGTGCATTCGTGAATCTGAACTTGTACCTTCGTGCACTGGAATACATCGATTGCACTCGTTCGTCTGCTTATATACGGTCCATACTGTTCACACACACACACACACACACACACACACACACACACACTGGAGGACGTAGCGTGCAGTAAACAGAAGTAAACGAGCAAAGGCCCAAACACAGCTGCTCCGTCTCCTGTGGCGGATGTCAAGGTCACAGATGGACCAAAGGCAGCGGGGAGAGGAAGAGGAAGGACACCGATGAAGGGGAGTGAGAGGACCGTGGGAGGAGGGACGGGCTGAAGAGTTGGAGGAAGACGAGGACATTGGCGTAGACAGACTCCTTCCGTCTCTTCCTTTTATTTGCATTCTTCCGTCACAAGCCCTCGGCGTCAGGTTCAGACGGAGGCGAGGCCTGAAGAGAGTCCTCGCGGTTCTCGGTGTCACGTCAGTGTTCTGTTGAGCGCCTCTGACAGTTCCACTGACAAGGTGTTGGGAGGTAGACGCATGCTCTCCCATTGGCTGTTGCCATGTGATGACATGCCGCGGATGAACAGATTCCTGCGCGGCACCTAAGTGGAGAAAGCACGTTGGGGTCAGTTTAGGGTTTTGAAGGAGTTTATTATTATTTCAAAAAGTATCGTCCCGCCACTGTTGAGCATTCTTTGCGCCTCTCCGACCAAAACCACCATCACCATTAAAAATAATAAGGGCCATCCTGTCTCAGCCGCATAGCCGCCGCGTACCGTGCCGTATGGTGGGGTAACCCTAGACTCAACCTGCATCCAGGATAACATCAGCAGACCCTATGTAGGAATGAACGGGCAAGTCCAGACATCGGCCCCCGTTGGCCACGAGCTCTCCGATCTGAGCAGCGAATGTCTCAGGAAGACGTGCGAAAGTGTTTGGACAGTACATGTATGAGCCAACAAGAGGAGGGCGGATCGATTGAGCTCCGGCTGAGAGACGCATAGCCGGTTAATGCCGGGATGACAGACGGGAATAAAGGACGCCTGTTCCGTCATGTCCTATATCTGTGCGCATGAATGCAAATTATGAGCGTTACACATGTGAACCCTGCAGCAGCCTGAGCTCAGCCCGTAGGAACTTCGGCGAGCAACGAGCAAAGTGCGCGGCGTGTTGTCGTAACCGTCACACCGCCCGACCATTACATCATCCCGTGTTGTGTGCATGCGTCCGGGTGTTTTTCACCCCCGTTGTGTACAGTAGTGTTTGACACCGCATCACACGTCCTCCGCTCCGAGGGGTTGAGCGCTCTCCCTCGGGCGGCGCCATCTTTGTGCCCCCGTACCATAATTCGCTTTTAGCTGGACTCTGTGGGTGTGTGTGGGGGACGGGAGGGAGTTGAGCGAGGATCAGGATTACATCTCGGAACAATGGATGCGACCGGTCTCAACAAATCTGAAAAGAAACGGCCCTCTGCTCTGATTGGACGGCACCTGGGGAAGTGATCCCTGCCGCCACAATAGGAGGATAATAAATCCAAAGTAAATAGGGTGACGTGATATTGAGATGGGAGCGAAGAATACGCTTCTTTTGACTGAAGCGGATTCAGTTCCCATCTGTTTTTTCTGGGTACTTATTTTTCAGTGATGCCCCAAAGCGCTCGGTTTGCTTCTATTTTTAGTTGAAGTGTCGGTCTCCATTTCTTTCACCCTGTCACTCTCGCTCTTCTCCGGCTTCCTCCATCAGCCCACATTGCAGCGTTGGGCCCGCTACCTCTCTCTCCCTCTCTCTCCCTCTCTCTCTCTCCCTCTCTCTCCCTCTCTCTCTCCCTCTCTCTCTCTCCCTCTCTCTCTCTCCATCACTGTCTCTCTCTCCCTCTCTCTCTCTCTCTCTCTCTCCCTCTCTCTCTCTCCATCACTGTCTCTCTCTCCCTCCCTCTCTCTCTCTCTCTCTCTCTCTCCCTCTCTCTCTCTCTCTCTCTCTCCCTCCCTCTCTCTCTCTCTCTCTCTCTCTCTCCCTCTCTCTCCCTCTCTCTCTCTCTCTCTCTCCCTCTCCCTCTCTCTCCCTCCCTCTCTCTCTCCCTCTCTCTCTCTCTCTCTCTCTCTCTCCCTCTCTCTCTCTCTCCCTCCCTCTCTCTCTCTCTCTCTCTCTCTCTCTCTCTCTCTCTCTCTCTCTCCCTCTCTCTCTCTCTCCCTCCCTCTCTCTCTCTCTCTCTCTCTCTCTCTCTCTCTCTCTCTCTCTCCCTCCCTCTCTCTCCCTCCCTCTCTCTCTCCCTCCCTCTCTCTCCCTCCCTCTCTCTCTCTCTCTCTCCCTCTCTCTCTCTCTCTCTCTCTCTCTCCCTCTCTCTCTCTCTCCCTCCCTCTCTCTCTCTCTCTCTCTCTCTCTCTCTCTCTCTCTCTCCCTCCCTCTCTCTCCCTCCCTCTCTCTCTCTCTCCCTCCCTCTCTCTCTCTCTCTCTCTCTCTCTCTCTCTCTCTCTCTCTCCCTCCCTCTCTCTCTCTCTCTCTCTCTCTCTCTCCCTCCCTCCCTCTCTCTCTCTCTCCGTTGCCCTCCTTCTGTCACTGTGATTAGACGAGTTGAGGAGATCAGAGAGAAGAAAGCAGGACCAGCCCCGTTGACCTCTCCCCTCCTTCTCTCTCTCCCTCTCTCTCTCTCTCTCTCTCTCTCTCTCTCTCTCTCTCTCTCTCTGCACCAGGCTCGCTCGCTCGCTCTCTGTTGTGTGTTTTCCATATTCTTTTTTTTTTCATGTTTCTTTGTTTGGCAGCTTTTTTAGTGGCTGTAACTGATGCGGTTGTCTTTGGCCAGGCGGCAGTCCCCGGGATTACTACGAGCTACTATGATATTTATTAATATATTTATATTTATATTATCTATACAGGTCCTATGAGTCGTTGCACGTATATATCGTGTGATGTGTAAACGCTCAAAAAATCATTTTCACCTGTTGCTGAGCATCATGTGATGAGGGAGGAAGCTTTTTATTTCAGACGCAGATTTGTAAATGAAACAGGCGCAGTCAGCGAAACAGTCTACTCTGTTTCAGCCAATCAGCAACCGGGCTCGTGTTTTTCGTGCTCGTGTTCGATTTCCTGTTCGTTTAAGGGCTTGTGATCGTCATCGTGTTCGTGTTTCGTGCTTGTGTTCATTTTTTCCGTGTTCGCGTTTGGTGGAATCAGATTATTTCACGTCTCTATTGTAAAATATACACATTTAATTATATATAAATAACAAAACCTCATCCATACTGTGCGGGGTCGGGGGTCAGCGTCGCCATCCCGGTGACTCCTCTCAACAATATTTCTCCGACGCCTCCCCGCAGGATGCTCGCCAGTCTTTTCCCAGGCTCGTATTATTTGAGACCCGGGACCCAGACGAGAGCAGCTGATGATTTCCACCGGGGGTCCTGGAGGGTCCTTGACCCCGATTGTCGCGGATGTGAACATTCGCAGACTTGTGTTCGTATGAAACCCCTGCACACTCCTGTCCCGCTCGATCCCCGTCAGACCCCCGGTCGACTCCCCTTTGTCCCGTCCCGTCCTCCTCGTCTCTCCTCCCCCGCCAGCAGCCTTTCATCCACTAATCACGTTGAAATGCCTGGCGCGACCTTTGGAGTTTAACCCCGGGAGAGACCCCCGTATCATACAGTCACACAAAAGTCAAGCCAATGAATTATCCGCGTACACGTATTTTACATGTGTGTGTCATATTTGAAAGGCCTGTTCAGATGCACACGCAGCATTTGAACACGTATTCCACACACATATAGAAGAGGAACTGAGGAGCCCACGATCACCACCTCTCCCCATGTGGTCCGTCAGCTCCCAGCCGGACTCCCACCATGTGAATAGATGGCATTCCGTGTTGTGAAGTTTGTTAAGGAGCTCACATATGTGAGCCCCTCGCCACTCACACGTCGGATTATTGAAGCTCTGAAAGCACCCGGTGATGTTTTTTTCCTCTCGGCGATATCTCAGGAATGCCGACCGGTGAACTAGAGGTTAATCTGCGGTTCACGTGGAGTTTGTGCGCGACGCATGGTGAGCGCCGACACACCGACGTGTTGTCTTGTTTGTCTTTTTTTCGTACGCTGGAACGGAATGTGGTGGCAAAACGCTTTTTGAAGCAACTGGATTAGTTGTGCAACATGTAACCAGCTTATAGGAAGAAAAAAAAATTGTTATTGAGATTAAAAAAGCGATGTCTGGCGACGGGTCAAAGTTCATTCCTGACTTTGGAAACTACAAATTGTTGCTTTCCTAATTCCAAAACGAATTAATCTATTTCAGGACTTCGCCTTAATTTGCACCATGACGAGTTCACGCCGCCCGGCATGTTCCCAATTATTAATAAAAGCAGCGTGAAATGATAGTACAACGTCCTTAATGTGACGTAGGGTCTTTTTTGCAGAAGTTTGTTGAGGGGGGACATTGGACCAGAAGGGATCAAAATGAAGAACGATGGGATCGCTGTTGTGACAAACATGTTTTTATGAATTTCAATCTGAATATTTTCCGATCCCCATTTTCCGAGCTCAGTTCTTGATCATGAATCAGCTCTTGTCCGACTTCCTTGTCGTCTCTGTGTGTTTCCCAGCCCGGAGGTGACTCCTCTCGATCTGATTTCAGGTAGCTGTGAACCTGCAGCTCCGATGGCTCCGCGTGACTCACGGGTGTCTTCTTG
>NC_061526.1:8082500-8200000 GCF_022379125.1 Scophthalmus maximus
ACATGAGAGGCGGTATTTGTACAACGCGTTCTTCTCTTCGACAGTATCAACCCTCAGATGGAATCCGTCCAAGCGTCTAAGAGGTATGCTCCGTGGGAGATACTGCGTCTGCTGTTTTTTTAGGCACTATTGCTCATGTCTGAGATAAACAAAGGTGTTTGGGTTTGAGAGGGAATGTCGTGGGCGGGGGGGGGGCTTCCCTCTTCTTCATATCTGTGCAGAGAGTGGATGAGTTCGAGGAGCTGCGAGCGCCTTTTAGTTTTATCTGTCAGCGGCAATCGAAAGTCACGTCGGCGTCCTTGTAGCCGGTCGCTTCACGAGGCCCCAAACTGAACTTGGGTGATCAGACCGCCCCGCTGATTAAACTTGCACCCAAGAGACCCGGTGTGCGCCGCCGCCGCCGCCGCCGCCTTCCCTTCCACTTGGCTCCCATCACCGTCCCCCAGTGAGCACGCGGTGTGACAGCTGAAATCTTCCCCCCACCAGCGCGCCCAGCCCTCGGAACAATACGTCCCGATAAACTCTCAGAGTTCAACACCCTTAGGGGTGTTTCGCGTCCACGCACACACACACACACACACACACACACACACGGACACACACACGGGTTTTCACACGCATGGCGGCCAGAATCTGTCTGTCCAAGCACTCTCCTGCATCAGGAAGTGAGGTGGGCGCGACGGGAGCGGTAAGTCCAGGGAGCTTAGGGGCCCAGAATGGGCCCCATTGTGCCCTTTGTGCCGGAGGGGATTTGGGCCTACAAACTGACCAGTCTGCTGGAAGGTGATGAGGATGGAAGGTCTGGAAGAGGCGGGCGGAGACCCGACGGGCCGGCGTGAAAACAGACGGGGGGGGATGCCAACTGGCCGGGGCGCTCGTGGTGTTGGGACTCGGGGGAGAGAGAGGGATGCTGGCATGGGAGGGCGGGGGGAGTAGACTGATCTCTGATAAACTCCATGTGAAAATCAAACAGGGTTATTTGTATATTGTGTGAAAACTAGACGTGGACCACGCGGAGGGAAAACTTGAACCGGTACCGAACTCTTAGCATAGAGATGAAACAATAATCCAAATCCGCTGTCGCCACAACCAAGCTGAAGTCTTCAGAGTCTGCACAGTTGCGGCGATGATGTCGATGGAATCGATCCAATCACGAGTCAGTCAATCATGACGTCGCAGTTAAAATTAAAATAACGGAATATCAAAGCAAATTAAGTGACAAAACCCCTCTGTGGTACCTTGATTATTTTATTTGTTTGTTTGGTCCATGCTTCATCCTTGAACACGAAGGAGGCGGGGCTTATGAACTACAGGGCGGCCTGCCACCAGGGGGCGATCGTGATGATTTGGCTCCTCCCTTTGGGAGCTTGTCACGTCGGCCATCTTTATTCACAGTTGATGAGGTTGCCAATCATTTTCGGCATTTATGATTTTTTCGTAAATTTTGGATTTAACACCCATCAGGTCGTCATAAACTTGACGACAAGCGAGCGCAGATGCAACAGTTTGCTCGTTAGCTTCAGCAACATTATGAAACGCTAACGTCACGTCAGCATGTTTTTCAGGTCACCTGCTCCCTAGTGACAAACAAATTAGAATGCACCCTTCAGGCCTGTGTGGAAGGGTACGTCGCCCCCGGTGGTCACGTGCAGAGCTGCAGCCTCGTCGAACTAGACCCCCGGATTTTAATGGTCCTCTCTTTTTTTCCCTCGTCTTTTACTGGGGTTTTTTTGGAGTTTTTTGGTTCCCTTTCATCCCGTCCCTTTTATCTCCACTCTGTGATCTTCTGCAGACTGCAGACATTTTTTAATTCCATGCCATGTTTGGGAATAAACGGAGATGGGTTGGTTTTTTTTGAACCCCTTCGGAAACACTCACCTTGCTTCCTCTTGTGTGTGCGCACACACACACACACACGCACACACACTCAAAGACACACTCACACACGAACACACTCAAAGACACACTCACACACGCACACACTCAAAGACACACTCACTTCCAGCTGCAAATCAAAGAGATTCTCTGAAGATTAGGTTTTAGGAGCCGTTTCTTACATTTATTGGCTTTTTCGCAAAGGTGGAAAAGTTCCAACAACAAGGCCGTTATTCATTTTAGAGAAACGACAGCATCTTTTCACCTCAACCGACGCGTTACCTCTCACCTTTTACGGAACACAAGACGGTCAGGGAAGTTTGAAAGTGACCTGAAACCGGGAAAACAGATACTAGAACGAGGTCGGAGCGTTTTGACGGGACGACCCCCTCAACCCCTCGAGAGGAGATAGACCCCGGGCAGACCGCAGGACGGCTGTTTTTAGATATTTATAGGTGGCTGCTGCTTCGACCGCGATAATGGCCGGGTTGACGGCAGGTTAGGGGGCTGATAAAAGGAAGTGGGAGGCAGCGGAGGAGTCGGAGGGAACGGGTGGAAGGTGCAGTCAAAGCTACATATCGGCTGCGGCGCAGAGGGGAAGGCGAGGCGTGAGAGAAAGTGGCTTCCCTGTGGGAGCGCTGCATATTTCCCCCCTGGGTGAAACCAGGTGTGAGCCAGACAGCTCGGGCAGGCTGCCTGTTACCGGGCGCGGCCCTGTCATTACCGTTACCTGGCTCTGCCCGGGGTGGGGGGGGGGGCACACGTGGGCTGGGGGGCGGAGCCGGAGCGGTGGATGGATCCAGGATCGAGGGCAGCGAAGGAACAGGAAGTGTGTTTCACACTGACGCCAGAGACGTGGGCAACTTCATTTTCAGGTTTATTGATATAAATCGATAGGCGTAGGCGTCATTTTGTTACAACTTCAAACAGCTGTTGGTGTAAATATACATAAAGCTACAGTGTGTAATATTTAGAAGAACTTATTAACAGAAATGTACAATATTGTCCATCACTATGTGTTCATATATGTACAAACATATGCCCCCCGGCACACGCGCGTTGGTTGCGTTTTACAAACTTCACCACCAGATGCCGCCAAATATTACGCACTTTAAAGTGTTGTTGCTTGAATTTATCTAATCTAATCTTAACGTCACAAGTACATCTGCAGCTCCGGTTTACACTCACAGTATCTTTTAAAAAATGTATTCATGAGCACATTTTCTTTTGGGGCAGGTAATGAATAATCAAATCCTCTTACTTTCATTTGACCCAAACACAGACATCTGTGCCCCTCTCCTCCCTCTCTCCTCTCCCCACCGACTCCTCCCTCCATCCGTCTCCTCGCCCTGTTATATGACTAAGAGATGAGCTAATGGCCGGTTGTCAGAGGTTGGAGTTCCTCTGTCTGCAGCTTCGTCCGTCCCTTAAATCAACCCAAACCACCTGGTTGTGTCGGTCCTGTGTTTTTCTGCCGCCACCATGTGGTGGAAATTGGGTAGTGCGGATTCTCTAGTGCGGAAACCCAATTCCTCTAAAGCGTCTATCCATTAAATTACTGTCATACATTTTCAAAAAGATTTTTAAAGAAAAGTTGTCGTATATCTATAGGTCTGTTTTTATTTTTTCCTCCTTGGGGATTCAATTTCTTTGCAAAGCATCATTGTGTACATAAATCAACATTATTTGTTTATTTGCCTCTACGATATTCATTTTTTTTTAACGTTTTTTCCTTTCCAGGATTTAAAAAGCGTGACCCAGTCTTTTCTTTCCTCTGTCTCGTCCCTCAGGGTCGTCCCGGGCCCCTCGGCCAGGTTGGTCAGAGCGGGCCCGAGGGGTCTCGCGGCATCGTGGGGCCTTCGGGGCCCAAAGGAGAGAAGGGCCACTTGGGACTGAAAGGACCGTCTGGGCCCAAAGGAGACAAGGTGGGTTCTGACGTTTGTTCGACACGGTTCCTGTATCAAACAGTGGACCAATAATAGAACGTCTTTCTCGTATATCACTTTTCATCCAATCGGTGTCCAAAGACGAAGAGGTAACGTGCTTTCGCCACCAGGTGCTGCTGTTGAACCTGAATGTAATCGTTATTGATTCTTTTGTCGTTGCAGGGACCGATGGGCGTTCCGGGGTTCCAAGGAACTGATGGCGTACATGTGAGTAAACCAGAGACGCTTTCATACAAATTCACAACGCACAGTGATATTTTATTTTCTCACATTTCCATAAAGGCATCGTTTGTATCCAGAGGCGTTAGATAGCTTGCTAGATAGCTGACGTTGTAAACGACCTAAGGTAACAGAAATTATTACATTTAATATAAGTGAGGTGGTACAAGGCTAAAAGTAAAGACGTGGAAAAAATCCAATATTAATGTTTTGTCAATGTGAAGTTCATCAGATCGACGGTGGCGACAGAACTTCCAACTCCTTTTAACCGCAATTCTATACGCCATGTTTCCCGGAGGACTTTTTACGTCCTAAGATGGTGAAAGTTGACATTATCACAAGGAAAGAATCATTTTGGTAATATATATAATAACCTCCCCGTGCTGCCCTCCTCCGTCGGCAGGGTCACCCTGGTCCGGACGGCGGCAGAGGACCGCCCGGACTGGACGGTTGCAATGGGACCAGGGGAGAACCCGGCGACTCCGGCTACGGGACAGGGTCACCCGGATTCCCTGGGATTGCGGTGAGGATGAACTTTTGATCCTCGTTTGTTGCCATCACTTGGGAGGAGCAGCGGGTAATGACGGCGTCCCCCTTTCCTTCCACAGGGGCCTTTTGGGCCAAAGGGCCAGAAAGGAGAACCTCGATACATTTCGGATAACAGCATCGGGGTAAGGCCTCTCGATCCTGTGCAGAAGCACACGTATGATTTTAATGTTTAGACTCCATCAAGGTTTGAAAAACCCTCACGCAAAGGATGTAAATGTTCTTCAGAACTCATTATCCCGAGCAGCTTTGCTGCTGATGTAGATGAAGAGATTCAGTGACTATGACTTGATGTTAACATCCCTAAGAATTCAGCACGGAACTTACCTGAGTGTAGTTATTCTTGCAATGACCACCAGATGGAGCTGCCGTCAGGATTCAACCCTGGGTTATGTCTAGGTTTAGTAGATGAAAAATATTCAACTTTTCTCTTACAAAAAAAGATTGTTCAGTGTTGTCAGATGTGTTTTCTTCCTGAGATCTCATTTTTTAATCTATTTTCTTTTTTTGTCTTTCCACATGTAGAGTTATCCAGGTGCTCCAGGATTGGACGGTCAACCTGTACGTTTATTTTTTTCCTGCTTCTATACTTAATTGTGCACTATGAAATATTGTGCTTTAGATGCAAAATATATTTAACTTGTAAAACAGTAAGATATCATTGTTTCGACGTGCACTCAATAAAGTAGAGACGACGTAGAAATTCACACCATAATAAAATGAAAACGGAAAACTGTGGCAACGATTTGTGAGTATAGTTGCTATTGTCAGCTGTTTGAAATGTGGATTATAGATTATTTTTAATGGACATTCAGAAATCTTTCGTCTTCGCAGGGAGTCCGAGGTCCTGGCGGTCCGTCGGGTTCGATCGGTCCAAGAGGACCTGAGGGATTCTCCGTATGTAAACTCATGAATCTGTTTCTTCTCCTCTGGAGCCTCACTGACATGTTACCTTTCTGATTTTGACTTATATCGGACTCCGTCGTCTGTCTTTAGGGTCCGCCTGGTCCTCCCGGTCCCCCGGGGCTTATGGTAAGTCAAATAATAAGAGTTTCACAAGTCATTGTTTTTCTATTATAATGCAGGAAACGTTTTTTACATTTTTTTTGACTTTTACTATTCTTGTCCACGAGTGCGTTGTGTTGAGTTGTTGTGTTAACACCGTTTTTTTTCAGGGAAGCCGAAGTGACGGATATCAGGGAGAAAAAGGAGACAAGGTACGAACTGTTGGCCGAAGAGCTAATTTATCATTTGGTCGCATGTGTCTGTCGTGATTTTTGATCTTTGTAGGAAAACTATAATGAGGGCAGGATAATGACGGTAAGACGATCCTTATTATTCAAACCAAAGCTATTTGGACACAGTGGTTGTGTATCTGTCAGACAGCCAGATTCAATGCTAGGATTCAAGCTAGCAGGTGCCAGGATTCAGGCTAGCAGGTGCCAGGATTCAAGCAAATAGGTGCTATTGCAGGTGCTATTATTTGAGCTAGCAGGTGCTAGGAGTAAAGCAAATAGGTGCTAATACATGTGTTATGATTCAAGCTAGCAGGTGCCAGGATTCAAGCAAATAGGTGCTATTGCAGGTGCTATGATTCAAGTTAGCTGGTGCTTTGATTCAAGCTAGCAGGTGCTAGGATTCAAGCAAATAGGTGCTATTGCAGGTGCTATTATTTGAGCTAGCAGGTGCTAGGAGTAAAGCAAATAGGTGCTAATACATGTGTTATGATTCAAGCTAGCAGGTGCTAGGATTCAAGCAAATAGGTGCTATTGCAGGTGCTATGATTCAAGCTAGCAGGTGCTAGGATTCAAGCAAATAGGTGCTAATGCAGGTGCTATGATTCAAGCTAGCAGGTCCTAGGATTCAAGCAAATAGGTGCTATTGCAGGTGCTATGATTCAAGCTAGCAGGTGCTAGGATTCAAGCAAATAGGTGCTATTGCAGGTGCTATGATTCAAGCTAGCAGGTGCTAGGATTCAAGCAAATAGGTGCTAATGCAGGTGCTATGATTCAAGCTAGCAGGTGCTAGGATTCAAGCAAATAGGTGCTATTGCAGGTGCTATGATTCAAGCTAGCAGGTGCTTTGATTCAAGCTAGCAGGTGCTAGGATTCAAGCTAGCAGGTGCTAGGATTCAAGCAAATAGGTGCTATTGCAGGTGCTATGATTCAAGCTAGCAGGTGCTTTGATTCAAGCTAGCAGGTGCTAGGATTCAAGCAAATAGGTGCTATTGCAGGTGCTATGATTCAAGCTAGCAGGTGCTGGGATTCAAGCAAATAGGTGCTAATGCAGGTGCTAGGATTCAAGCTAGCAGGTGCTAGGATTCAAGCAAATAGGTGCTATTGCAGGTGCTATGATTCAAGCTAGCAGGTGCTTTGATTCAAGCTAGCAGGTGCTAGGATTCAAGCTAGCAGGTGCTAGGATTCAAGCTAATAGGTGCTATTGCAGGTGCTAGGATTCAAGCTAATAGGTGCTAATGCAGGTGCTATGATTCAAGCTAGCAGGTGCTTTGATTCAAGCGTTGGTATAGTATAGAAAATAAACCACAGGGTTGTTTTGTTTTTTCAACCATTACTCTTATATTTGAAGAATATCTGAATAATATTGGATTTGTGGCACATAGATTCTTAGTTTTCCCTCATTTCACGGGTCCTCAGTGTGCGTGACTGATTGAATGTGCTTGTTCCTGCAGTAAATTCCGCTGCATGTTTAAAATCCTGGTGGTGGCTTGACAACCTGCACTTCATCCGTCCAACACACATTAATATCCCCGACATCCCTCCTTCCCCTTCTTCCTAACCCCACCCGTCCATCCTTCCCCCCTTTTCCTAACCCCAACCATCCGTCCTTCCCCTTCTTCCTAACCCCAACCATCCGTCCTTCCCCTTCTTCCTAACCCCACCTGTCCATCCTTCCCCCCTCTTCCTAACCCCAACCATCCGTCCTTCCCCTTCTTCCTAACCCCAACCATCCGTCCTTCCCCTTCTTCCTAACCCCACCTGTCCCTCTGTATCCCTCCATCCTCCTCCTCTCTCCATCCCCTGTTTGACAAGACCACCGACTCAACTGTTTGTAACGTCCGTTTTCCTGTACGATAAAAAGATCTTGTGAACTTCTACTCGATTCCGTCTGGTTTGTTCCTTCAGACGATCTGCTCTGCCGCTGAGACGAGTCGCAAATGCTCAGATTCTGATATGACGTGGAGAGAAATTTGACTCTAAATGGAAATAAGAAAATAAGGCTTGAAAGTAATGTGTAAAACGATTTGTGCACAATGCGCAGGCTGCTATCTGCACACAAATATTAATATTTGACTCACAATTTTTGATTTCATCTTCTCAGATCTAAACCTTTTCAAATTTGGAAAGACATTTTTCTTACCAGACAGAATATCTTGTCACCCCTCCATTAAAACACTTAGATTTAAAGTATAGACTCTATATCGTCACCTAAATGTTAATATACTCTAGAATAATTACTTATGTGTGTATATATATATATATATGTATAGATTATAGATATGTGATATGTGTGTTCATTTGTAAAATATGCTCACGTTGCTTTATGTTTGTGTGCGAAATATACCCAAAAAGTATGCACAAATTGTTTTGCACATTTGTAAATTTGGTCTTTCATTTATAGACCATGTCACATATCTGTGACTCATTTCGAGTCTGATTTCTCTCCGTAATTTAACCTTTTATTGGAATCCAAATTCAGATTCTTGAAAGAGCTGATATTTCAGCTGTGTCCTTTTGAGATTGATAGGATATGATTTAAATATTTGTAGTTATTCTTCAGATACTGTTCTTGCGAGTTGTCCGGTGGCGTCAGACTCTTATTTCCTGTAATATTGGATGACAGTTCAGACATTTATTCCCCAAATTAAAAAACAAAACAACCAAACACAAAAATCAAACCAAGAAACATTTTGGATCTGGATATTTTTAAAAAATGCTATTAAATCAAATCAAAATACATTTCTGAGCTGTCACTCCAGAGGACGATCCGTGGACTGTAACTGTTTGCTGGAATCACTCGCTCCTACTTCCCATGTGTTCCCCTGCGATCACATCTGGGCCTCTTGGTGGTGAATTCTGGGATTTGTAGTTCATTTGCCTGCTCCTCGCCTCCTCACCTCCCATCCGTCCGCCCACCCACCAACCAACCAACTCCCTTGAACCATCACGAGTACTAACCGTCATCGTCCTCACACACTGACACCGCATGAAGCCCCTCACACGCTGAGGTCGGACAGCGTCGGGGTCTGAACCGAGCCGGGTTCACTGTTCGCATGTTGAAAAACTTTAATAAAGTCCATTTAATACGTATTTTTCCCCCCGGGGACACACGGGGGCTCAAAAGAAGTTCTTAAAAATGAATCCACGAGAAACTCCAGATCAATTATTCCTCACCCTCTTCTCCTTCTTGGTCTCCTCCCTCCTTGTTCACCTCTGCATTACATTTACTTTTCTCCTTTCTTCATCTTGTCTCGTTTTAAGGGTGAAACGTCATTTTAGACCTTGACGACGGCTTCGTCCATCTGTCCTACGTGGCCAAAAGTATGTGGTCACGTGCTTTTGCTTCGTGACTGGCCTCTCGCCATGTTAAAGAAAGAACCTGTTTATCCCGATCCGCTACAACATTTTATAAGTTCTTCCACAAAATGTTCTGGAAATTCGGTTCCGTAGTTTCTGACAAATGTCAGTGAAAATATAACCTCCCCAGTGGAGTCGAACTCTGAACAGTTGTTTTGTAACGTTGTCCACGTTTTCCATATGTTATGAATCAAAAATGTGAGATATCCAAAGTTAAACACAGTGATACGCCAATCTCAAATTGCCGCCCAGGTGCCAGATAGAGGACTTTAATTTATAAATGACAATAATAATGATAATAATAATAATAATAATAATAATAATAATAATAATAATAATAATAATAATAATAATAATAATAATAATAATGATAATAAAGGCTGTTTTACACTATTTGGAAAATAGAAAATCTTGACTTTGAGTTTGACGGGGAGTCGGTGTAAAGAGTAAATCATTCAATTGGATCTTCTGGAGTTTGGCAGCAGTATTTTTTCGTGCCCCACCAAAACGAAAAAAGTGTCCACATACTTTTGTCCACTTTCATCCTTCGCTGCACTTTTGTCGTCCTCTCCTCCTCCTTTGTTCATCTTTTCCTTCCCCTTTCCTCTCCCTGACCTTCCCCCCCTCTCCCCCCTTCCCGATTGGCTAACGGTGTGTTGTGTGTATTGCGGAACTTCAGGGCGACGTGGGTCTCCCCGGACCCAGCGGCACCCCCGGCGACGGGTCGCTGAGAAGCGAACAAACACTCACTATCTACAAAGGAGATAAGGTAACGGGAGCGAAGAGGAGGGGGGGCGTGTAGGAGACGAGGCGGTAGCGCTTCCACGCACTGTCACACACACACACACACACACACGGCTGTGGTTGGGTTTAATGGGAAAAGGTCCAACAGGAAGCAGGAAGTCACAACACAGGCTCAAGGTCAAAAGAGGAAGAGGAGCAGTGATCACTTCAAACTTTTACGGCCACGGAGGCGAGGACGAGTCGGCACAGAGGAGGAGGAGGAGGAGGACGCTTGTGGGGTTGGAGGTGGAGGAGAGGTTGATCCACTCTCGTGAAAGTTCCATGACCTAAGTATCAAACTTAATGCAGTCGTCAAAGCCTCTCATCATCATCATCATCACCCCCCAAAACTCCTCCCTCCCCTCCTCGCTCTGCAGACGTCAGCCCGTCCGGCACCCCCCCCCCCCCCCCGCCGCCGCCGTTCTTCCGCCTCCTCCACCGGCCTCGCCGCGTTGTCTTTTTTAAACAGCTCTCTCTTCCTCGGTCACGGCCTCCAGGGCGACGTGGGCATGCCCGGCGACCCCGGCCAGCCAATGAGCAATGGCGTTGTGGAGTTTGTGGGTTTACCCAGAGGAGACAAAGGAATTCAGGTTTGTTGGAAGAAAAAGTGAAAACGCAGCTTCGTCTCACGCGTGGCGCTCGTCCCGTGTCACGCGTCCCACGTTTCTCTTTGTTACGGAGAGAGTAAAGTGGAATATAAGATCTTCTTCCGTCTGCCGGGGTCACGTTTTGACAGCGTCGTACGACAACACTGTACGTCGCCTGGTGAATGAAGCGTTGGTATATTATGTACCTGTGGTTACGTGACGCTCACGTTCAAACTTTGATGACGCGAAAAGTTTCAGAAACAGATTTAGAGATTTTTTCTTCGTAGGATCTTTGTGATTGCAAGTGTGCGGTGGCCCTGAAGTGTGCACATCACGACCACAAATGGGAAAACGTGACGGCAAATCAAACAAAATTTTTAAAAATTACAATTTATTTATTCGTTTTTTGTGATTTGCCTTTTTTTTCTTCTTATTTCCCGTTGTGAATTTCAATTTCCCCTTATGATTTTTTTATTTGCCGTTGTGTTTTACAACTTTTTCGTTGTGTTTTTCAAAATCTCCTTCTTTCATTTGCCGTCGTTTCCTATTTTTTCGTTGTGTTTTTTTTTTGATTTCTCGTTGTGTCGTGCGATTTGCCATCGTGTTTTCCCATTTGTCATTGCGATTCGCACTTCAGGGCCACCGTAGGTCCATGAAAAGGTTGTCATGTGGACAAGATTTTGTTTGAAGAAAAAGAAAACATTTCGGGTCAGCCGACTCAAACCTCGGAATGCCAACGTTCGTTGAAGGCTCTCGAGGCAGCGTCAGGATAATTAAATCCAACGTTAGTGTTTTCAGTCTTCACAATTTTCTCCTGTGAGTGAGATTATACACAAGACGGTAAGTTTTAATATGAAGAACACTGTACAAAAAACAACAACTAGAAATCCGGGTGCAAACTATTCATTTGATATTGTTGATATGCTGTTCATCTCTGTGTGTCTGTGTCACAGGGCGAACCGGGTAACAAGGGAGTCCGAGGATTCAGCGGAAACCCTGGTCAACCTGTAAGTAGTATAATAATAGTTTATATTTACCAATATTTATTGACCATTTCTGGATTTGGAATTGGAATTTTTTTTTCCTAAATCCAGGGACCTTTCGGTTATCGTGGTGAATACGGAGAAAAGGGCATCCCTGGATACCCCGGGGCAAGAGTAAGATCTGCGGCTCACTGTATTACAGTAATGTCATTCTCAACAGAAGGAAAAAGGGTGAAAATATGAAATTATTTCTTTCACCAAACAGGGCCCTCCAGGTTTTAACGGCCCGCCCGGCGCCCTTGGACAGCAGGTACGCTTCGTCGTACTGCGTCACCTAGCAACTGATGAGTCATTATACTGTAGCACAGCCAAAGAAAGAACACATTTCTGAATTTTTTCCTTCCGATCTTTTTTCTTCTCCAACACAGGGATTTGTAGGTAGTCCAGGTTACCCCGGGCAACCGGGATACATAGGACCCAAGGTAAAGTGACAGTGTGTGCGTGTCTGTGTGTGTGTGTGTGTGTGTTCACCTGTGGCTTCTGTCGACATTGTAAAGTATTGATAGGAAAACAAATCCGCCCCTCCAGTCTACTGTCGATGGAAAAGTCAATCCGCCAAATTCTGCCGCTCTCTCAGAAACTAGTCTGTCGCTGGGGTTAAAGGCGGTTAATGTGTTTCCTTGCGATACCTTTGTTCCACCAGTAGATGGTGCCAGAGTTTCTAAAACAGCATGGCTGTTTTCCCCTGTTTCCTGTCTGTATGCTAAGCTAATGTTGCTATACAGCCATCAAAGAGTCGCATCCATCTTCTCATCTACATAACTCTGGATAAGGACCCGAGCATGTTTCCCCCCAAAAAAAGGATTTCTTTAAAGGTTCTCCTCAGCAAATTATTCAAAACGACCAATGAATCACAGTTAAAGTCTAGAGTTTGTCTCCTGTCGAGTCTTAGTTCCTCAACTTCTCCGTTTTGTGGATGTTAGGGAGACCAGGGAGACCAAGGACCAGCTGGGCCCCCGACCTACGTCAACGAGCTGGGCACCTCCGTTCAAGGTAACGCACAGATTTTATTTTGATATATTTTGTCGTTGACGGATCTTTTTGTAATATCTGTGAGCTTTCTGCTTTTAACCCTGTTTTGACCCTGTGTGATCGGCTGCAGGGCAACAAGGTGACCCGGGTCTCAACGGTCTGCCCGGTGCCCCGGGGGACCAGGGAGCTCCGGGGTTCCCAGGACAACCAGGGCCACCTGGAGCAGTGTTGGGCAAGTTACCTAAAAAAGGAGTCATCCATTACACACCACACATCAACAATGGGCCAATCGAACGATTTGATGGACAGGTCGTCACTCTATCGTGGGGCAGATGAATAAAGACAAACAATGAGCCGCATGCAGCCACAGATCAGACCCTGAACCGTGTTGCTGTGAGGCAACGGTGCTAGCCGCTGCGCCACATTAAGTTTGCGTAATTCTTTTACATTTGGAGGTATCAATTTAACACGTCTTGTCATTCATCTTCTCTGGCCCAGATTCCACAGGTCGTGGCGGCTCCCCGGGTTTCCCCGGGACCACGGGCCCCAAGGGAGAGAAGGGTAACGCGGGCATACCGGCCTACGGCATCGAGGGAATCCCAGGCTCCCCCGGATTCCCCGGACCCATCGGGCCTCCTGGACTGCCGGGCCCCTCAAGTATGTTGACACCGAACGGACTAACGAAAACCCCTCGGGTTCCTTCACAGGCGCGTCGTTGACGAAGACCGGGCGTGGCTCATCTGAGAGATGAGATCAACGAACGGAACGTTACAGTCGTGTTTTAAAACCTTTCAAGTCTTTACTGTTGTCAGAGTTGTCTTGAGCTGCATTCCTTCCAAGAAAGGAGTCACGAGAGTAATTCTGAATATGAAGATTGTGCAGCAATAAGCGTCTTGAAGGTTGGAGATTCTGTAGCTTTGCAGCCGTAAAACCGTCAGATCATCGGTAAGAGCACGAGAGAAGCTAGGAACAGACTATAAAGCATAATGGCTGATTGACTTTACTGTCCTCCAAGGCTTGGCCGGTGATCCCTGCGTCATCTACCCTGCCTTGTCCAAAGGTCAGTCAAAAACAGGTATCCCATAGGCGGCCACTTTGCTTTGTCCGCCGCGACAGCACACAGCCTGCCGAAAGCCGAACTCAGAACAACAAACACAACTTCCGGCTTCATTGATTGTTTTCCCCCCGCGCTGTACTCTGTGCAGGGTGCGCTGGTAAGTACAGCTGAGGAACAGCGCGGCCTCTTCGTAGCTTCAGACTTGGAGGGGAGGGTCTCTGCAACTCCAAGCTGCCTGTCGCCTGCTGCCAAAGAAAAAAATCACTGATTTTACATGGACGTCGATGCTTGGCAGTGTTTGCAAAAGGGATTTTGTTGTTTGTTTTTTTTTTCATTTAATTTCGTTGGCACAAACACACGAAACGAAAAAGGAAGAGAAAGAACGGAGACACGAACTGAAAGAAAGTCACAGTAACGGCAAACACAGTGATGCACTTCCTCTCAGTTTGTCGGGAACGTTGGAAAATATTTACATTCACATTCATTAGCCTCCATTCATTATTTGGTGATGAGAATCGCAGGCCAGAGGTTTTACGAACGAATGATTCGTCGCCCCCGCAAAGGCTTTCGTTATAAAAGCTGCTTTCAGACCTGCACTAAAGTCCCGACGTTTTTTTCGTGGAATGTTGCTGTTTGTGAGAACACAAATGTTGCTCCGGGGATTTTCTGGAACTTGGGCGATCTGCCCAGGAGCCTGAACGTTGTGGAAAATGTCTCCTGTTGCGTTCTTCGTATATCAAAGGCAAAGTCCGGAAAATGTCCCGACCTTATTGTTCCGTACATTTTCATATCTTTGTGTCGGAAATTGTGCATTTGCACCAAACGTAACGAGATTTCATGCAAAGTTGTTGCAGAGACGCGAGTGGACACAAATTTCCTGTCACTCGAGCGAAATTCGTGAAAGTTTTGTGATAAGAATTTTTACACGCAATGAGATAACATACAAAGTCAACGCAAGGGCGCAAATCTCGAAATTGGCGTCATGCGCTTGACCCATTCGAGTTGACATACTTGACCTCGAGCGAAAATAAGAGTCAATGCAAAGTAGTGAGTAGACTTCACTCGAGTAGAATACATATTCATGTACGATAGAGAACGGGAGAATAGTCTCGGGTTGTGTAAATATAAGTGATCCGGCGACACGGAAAAAAGTTCGCTCCACGTTTGGACACGTTTTTCCCCAGTTCATGTCTGAAACCAACCCTGAACCCGAAGATCTGAATCTCGGCCCTTCGGTTCTCATCACCCCGCAGGGCAGAAAATAAAAAGAGTTTGGTTTTGTTTCCTTTGTTTGTGTGGCCGCCAGACTGCAACACGCTATGCATGCTGCTTGTGGCAAGTAGCTCTTTGCCATTACAGTCGATGTAAAATCACTGAATTCGAGCTGAACCCGATGCTGTCCATGATACGAAAAAACTATTTAATGCTTTTTTATTTCTTTTCTTTTTTTTAAATAAGCCTCTGTCATCTTGCAAGCAGCAGCAGCAGCAGCTCAAATCTTCTGTCAGACCTGATAAAGCCGACAGAGCAAACTAACCCTGATTTCACACTGCGACGCCGAGCTGAGCTCTGCACTTTGATTCTGGTTCTTTGTATCATAAAAAATGAATTCGGCGAGAAAGACAAATCTAGACAAAATCAGTCAGTGCAATTCAGCTTCTAATCAAACAGTGTGGAATCTATCAAAAATATATACAAAACACAGAATTTAAACTTTGTCAGATGATATTTTGTGATTGTTTTTTTCCCATGTTAAAACTTTCACTGATCTAACTTTGCGTGTGTCTGCAGGTTCCCAGGTCATCCCCACCGGCTCCCCGGGACAACCCGGGCTGCCGGGCGCCCAAGGACTGCCTGGTGACACGGGATACAAGGGCTTCAGAGGTACACACACACACACACACACACACACACACACACACACACACATTTTGACCCAGCGCCATGTTCGGTTCTTTGTTACCACACGTAGAATGGGGTGTGGTCTGACTGTAGCCACGCCCCCAACAAATACTGTGCTTTATGGTCTGTTTGACTGTAGATGGACCATAATGTACAAACTGAACATCCATGTTATTGAAGAAGACTTGAAACGAGAGATTGAACCATAAACTGCTGAGGAAAATGTTTCACTGACGTTATGAATCAAGTGAGAAGTCCAGTCGTTTTCGCATAGAGTCGCCCTCTGCTGGTCAGTACACAGAATACAGGCACTTGTGCATTGGCTTCCGGAACATGTCAGACGCCCACTCGCTCGCTGTCAATCTCCTGGAGCTTTTTTGAAATGACACTTCATTTACATTTTATACATTTGTCAGTTTTAAGATTGCCTCACCTGTCCAGTCCAAGACTGTTTCGTCCCTTGTTCCTCCACAAATATTCAACATCCTTCCACCTACCTTCCTTCTACACTCCCTGTCATCCTCTGTTTGTCCCGTTTCCCTCTGCGCTCCAGGTGATCCTGGCGACTGTGCCTGCCGCGGAGGAGGCACCTCCGGGCTGCAGGGGTTACCCGGACCCCGCGGAGCAGACGGCAGCCCTGGCTTCAACGGACGCAAGGGAGAGTCCGGCGATCCCGGTCCACCGGGCTTTAACGGCGTTCAGGGGCCGCCGGTGAGTAAAGTAAAGACTCGAGACGTAGAGTCCGAAAAACTGTGTGCATGAAGTAAATGAATCTTCTGTTGTCGTGGTGCAGGGTCGACAGGGTGACACCGGCGTCTATGGCCGGAAGGGAGAGAAGGGGACGTCCTACTACCCCAACCTGAGTTTGGGGGTGAAGGGAGAACTCGGAGCTCCCGGGCCCAGGGGACCCACAGGGGAAACTGGAAAACCCGGCAGAGACGGACTTCCTGGTTTCCCCGGAGGCCCCGGACCTCCAGTAAGTTCTGAGACACACAGTGTTCGTGCTTCATCTCCAGGTTTGAGCAAAGATGTGGACAACTAAGGATTTTAAACCTTTCCTGTTTCCTTTCCTTTTCTTTCCTTTCTTTCCCTTGATCCCATTTTCATTTCTTTCATCCTTCCTTTCCTATTTATTTTTCCTGTGTCATTCATATCTTTCTTTTCCTTGTCTTTTCTCCTTCCTCTCTTCCTCATTTCCTTTTCTGTCTTTTTTTCTTTCATTTCATTTCCCTCCTTTCTCCTATCCTCTCCTTTCTAGGGCGACGCTGGCTTCGGCACAGTCGGAGAGAAGGGTTTCCCAGGGTATCCGGGGGCCAAGGGTCGTCCCGGCGCCCCTGGCGACGGCGGCGCCGGCTACCTTGGAACGCCAGGCTTTCGCGGCGAGCCCGGAGAGCCCGGCATATCCGGGTTGCCGGGGCAACCGGGTTTACCTGGACCGAGAGGTAAGTAATGATGATGAACGTGCGGGAGGAGCGACGGAGGCGGAAGGGAAAGGGGAGGAAGTGCAACGAAGAAAGTGTGTGTGTGCGTGTGTGCGTGTGTGCGTGTGTGCGTGTGTGTGTGTGTGTGTGTGTGTGTTCCATGCCATGCCACATTCTCCCCACAGGATGGAAACCCCGGTCATAAATCCATCTCATCCCGTTCACTGTCCATCCTCCATGTGCAGTCGTCACCATAGCAACCTCATCCTGACACCCTGAACCATTAGAAGACATGTTTTTTTAGGGGGACAAACACTTCCTGGTTTCGTCTGCCGGCAGCCGAGCTCTTCCCCGGAACCTGAAGGGGTTCGGTTCTCTCTCCCGAAGCAGCTTCCCACCCTCCAACGCCTCGGCTTCGGCAGCGCACTGTTAACTCCATGATTAATGGTCTCCATTAATTAATGTGCTTGTACCACTTCCTCTGCAGCCAATAATCTATAATCCATAAAAAAAAACTGCTTCACTAGTCGACTGATTGACGCACAATGACCAGATTGTATGATGCTGATTGTGCAAAAAAACAAACAGCTACTGTGCTTCTTTAGTCTCAGGAGGAAGAGGAAACGTCACGGTCACAAAAGGAAAGGGAATTATTCTGAAAAAGTTTGGGAAAATGATGGTGTTTGTATTTTACTCTGCACACATTTTATTTTTCATTCTTTAAAACTACTTCTGTAGACTAGGATCCATAATCCATGATCAATACGGACCAAAATAATGATTTTTAATATCTGGATAGTTTATTTTAAGGATTTTTTAACAGTTCAGAAGACGTGAAAATATAATATAAAGCAAAATCTGTGCCTATTTAAGTTTTTTAGGGACAGAAACAACAAATGTGACTTTGGGTGCATCAGATTTATTCTGTGAGACCTGGAAGCGATTGAATCCCGATGTTGGCAGTCAGTTAATACATATTTATTAAAAACTATTTAATCTGGTGAAAGTATTTTTTCTAGTATTAGATAGTGTCAGGATACATGTGGATCTCTACGACAAAGACTTCATTCACAACCACACACCTCAGAGTATTAAATCTATAATAATAATATTAATAATAATAGAAAAATGTAAAATATACACCAGCATCCTTCCCGGAGACATGATTCATTCATTGCTCCTGCTCCTCCTCTCTGAGACTAAACGACACAAAGTCTTTCAGCGGCCGCTCATCTTCTCCAGGATGAATGTTGACGCGCTCGTGTGTCGCGGCTCCAATGCTAACGCTCACGCTAAACGGACTGATTCCGTTTCATTTTTTGCTTCTTTTTTTTTTTCAATACGAAGGTTATTGTCGCTCTGGCGGGAGCCGAGGGAGAGAGAGGAAGGGGCGGAGACGTCGTCTCTCCCTCCTTCTCTCTCTCTCTCTCCTCTCTCTCGTCCAGAGGGAATAATCTTGACTTGGAAGTGAATGAGCTGAAAGTGAATGTGAACGTATATTAATTTTGCTGATATTTTTGTTTGATGAAATTTAAACAATTTAATTGCTTTATTTGGCGCATGCAAATGACCCTGACTGGCTTTGTATGCCGCCACCCCCTCTCTCTCTCCCTCTCTCTCTCTGTTCATCCCCCTCTCTCTGACCTCCTCCCCCCTGTGCATGTGTATCTGTCCAGGTGAAAACAGCTGTGGAGGGGTTAATGACGTCGGAGAAGGGACGGGTGGGTAACTAACTTTTTTAAATCCACCGAGTCAGAGTAACGAGAATCCGCTGGGGTGGATTCATAAACTGAGCTGGTCGGATGTTGAACCAACCAGTGGAAAGATTTACTCTTCAGGAAGTTTAAATAGGACAGCAGGTGGGATGTGAACACTCGGCCCAGAAGGATGAGGAAAGGTCACAGTTCGGTTTCGCCGACCGATGTCTGTTCGTGTTCTCTTTAAAGAGCTTGTAAGAATCTTTTAACTAGAGCCCGACCGATGTTATCGACCGACCGATTTGAGCCTTTAAATTCGCTTTTATGTTTGTACATTTTATGTAGAATAAATGTTTGTTACAACCTCTGTGTATTTGGTTGTAATTGTATTTTTAATTTATATTTATCTGTGATAGAGTTCATGGTCAAACTAAAATATCAAGCCTCAGTTAAATGTCTCTGTCATAATGGTTTGATAATGACATTTTAGGAATCATTGACCGATAAAAAAAATAAATATATACATATATATATATATATATCGGCCGATGTATCAGTATCGGGAATGTTGTAATCCCAAATATCGATTTGGGCATCGGCCCCCAACAATCCATATCGGTCGGGCTCTACTTTTAACGACATGATAGTATCACTTGTGAACCAATAATCAGAACCTTTGGGTTGCCAGGTTAAGAATAATCCTATTTCCATGTGTTCACCTTTTAGATTTCGTGTAAGTACGGTGGTAAATATCAGAAATTGGTCCTTTGCAGCCGTTTTTCCCAGAAGGTCAGAGGTCACAATCTGTCTCCACAATCTGGGCAACTGCCGAGTTTGTTTTCTCATTAACGACTGATCATTTCATGATTATATAACAAACCTGTTAATTACAATGCACAAATTTGCAAAAGTCATTCTGGAAAATGTATTCGTTCGGCGTTCCGCTGGCTCGCTGTCAATCATTTGTTCATGACGGTGGCGGATGGAAGCCTCCCCCCCGCTCTTCCTCCCTGCGTCTCAGGGATTCCATCAAGCCGGAGTCAATGGGTGATTGACAGTTGGGGGCGTGACTTGCTGTTGACGCTCCGTCCAATCGCCTGGCGGCGTGCGGTCGCTTCGCGCTCTCCTACTTCCGCCCAATCAAAGCTGCTGAAACCTGCCGCATGTTTTCAAGCCCTGCCTCTGCTGAACGCTTTTAACCAGTGAAGGGGAGGGAGGGAGGGAGGGAGGGGGCAGATGTTTTTTTGTGTGTCCATCATTGAATTGCCCCTTTAATCCCACGACGAAGTCTGCTACTAACGACTTTCACACGACAGATTAAGCCGAGTAGAAGCGGCAGCGGCGTGAATGGAGGCGACAGACAATCATCAACGCAACAATTTTTACTCTCTGCTTGTTCACCATCGAGTTACAGAATATTGGGCAGAACTTAGTAAACATGTACCAGGCCTGGTTTAAAAAAAAACTACACGTAGCATTAATGTTTTTATTTGTTTGTTACACTTTTTTCACAACTGGTCTAAAGTTATATTTTTTAAACTACCTAAATATGCTCAAACCCAATTTTTTTCACCTGTGTTGTAAATCAAATCTTTTAGGGTTTTATATCAAATTTGATTGTGTTTATGTATGGAAGTGTTTTTACTGGTTACAGTTCCTGCTCCCTGTGTATTAAACGTGTATCGTGTGTGTGTGATTGCTAACCTGTGTGTGTGTGTGTGTGTGTGTGTGTGTGTGAACTGCTACCAGGCCAAGTGCTCCCTTGCAGCATACCTGGTGAGGACGGAGACCCCGGTTACCCCGGGTTACCAGGACGACCAGGTACAATTCAACAGACGTTTTACAGCACTCTTTTGTTTATCTATTTTTTTAGGGTGGGCACATTTAAAATGTAATTGATTGTTAGCTATTTGCTTAGTAAATGACGGCACGTTAAAGATTTTCTATGAATTTGGTTGAAAAAAATCTTTTACATTTATTTAAATTAATTAAAAATGTATTAAAAATTAAAATGTAATTTGCCAATTCATTTATTTTATAGTGTCTGTTGAAATTTGTTTAAACCATTGAAGCTGTAAATGACGGCAATTGCTGAAAAAAAAGATGATAAACTTTTATTTTCTGTCGGGTTTTAATGAAAATGAATTATTATTTATTTTTTAACTAGTTCATGCCTTTCATTAATTTAAATATTAAATTATCTGTCTATTTCTTCTTCTTTTTCTTCTTCTTATTCTTCTATAATCAAACTGGACAAATAAAATGCCTCACTTCCTGTGCACAAGAGAGTTTTTGGATGAATAATGTGTTTTATTAATTAATAAATACAGAATCAACCAAGATGCACTTGTAGGTTCGGTTAATATCATTTGGCAGAACAAATCAGACATTTATCTTCTTTTATGTGGTAAAAAAATGTATCATTATAGCTAAATTATATTAATGATTCTCATAATTAAAGTCGCATATGTTCGCATTCATCAGGCACTAAAGGTCAACCAGGTTTCCCAGGAGACGCGGGACGTCCAGGGTTTGACGGATCCAAAGGAGAAAGAGGAGACCCCGGTTATGGAGGCCAACCTGGACCACAAGGTAAACCCGCGTGTGGTCCGATCCAGGCCAAGACTTCCTGCAGATTAAACATGTGATGTTGAAAGGTGAAATGTTTAGACCTTGAGACCGGGAATCCAGGAAGTGTCGCCCATCTTTATTTTCTACTGAATCCGTCCTCCTCAGTCATCTCTTCCCTTTTCTCCCTGCAGGTTTCCCTGGACCCAGAGGCGATTCCGGAGTTCCGGGTATCCCAGGACAGGGTTATGATGGAGGCAGGGGGAAGGATGGTATTCCAGGCCGTCCTGGAGCCAAGGGCCAGCCCGGAGAGGTACTGGGAGCCACACCCGGCGGTCCTGGACGGGACGGTTTACCCGGACTTCCTGGAGACAAGGGCCAGCCTGGGACACCGGGAGGACCAGGATCACCTGGTGGGTGGTCTGAGGGGAAGCATCATCTCAAAATGACCACAGTGCTGAATCAGCACCCCTCTCAAAACATGTCCTCCTCCTGCGCTAGGTTTTGACGGGCGTTCGGGCGTTCCTGGACTGAAGGGGGAGCGCGGAGTTGATGGTCTTCCTGGTTACACTGGCCCCCCCGGCCCCCCGGGTGAGCCAACAGGCGGCGTTCCCGGTCGGCCTGGCGCCCCCGGCAGCAAGGGACTGAGCGGACCACCAGGTGAGGGAAGAGATTCCGCACACCGCACCAAGGATTTAAAAAAAAGTTTAGACTTCCCATGTGCCACATTTGAAAGATCGCCTGTGTCTGCATAGTAATTTGTAGCGTCATTTAAGATAAAAGAAGAAGAATCTCTCAAAACTCATTCCTTCACTTTTACCAGTGTTGGTTCATCCCTGTCTTATTTTTTCTGTGTATTTCTCTTCCTCCTCCTCCTTTCCTGTGTTTCCTCCTCCTCCTCCTCCTTTCTTCCCCTCTGTCCCTACACACCATCATCATCCTCTCCTCCATCCATCCTCTCCTCCCTTCATCCTTTATGTTCTTGGTGTTGGGTCATTCGTTGGTAGGCTGCCAAGGTGAGACACACTCCCTCCTCCTCCATCCATCCATCCATCCATCCATCCATCATCCATCCATTCTTTACCTCTTCTTCGCTTTCATCCCTCCATCATCCTGCCATTCATGCATAAGACCAAACGCTTTAACTGCTACCTCCCTCTTAAATGTCTGCCTGCTCGCCACTTCTCACCTGTAATCGCGAAACGAATGTCCATCTTCATATTCTAATTCTTTTTCTTTGGTTTTCAATGCAAGTAAAAGTAAGTGTTTTTTAAAAAATAATTTTTCTGGAATCAGATGATAATTAAATGACAATCGTGAAGATAATTCCTCACACCGCACCCAAAGATACTAATTGTCGACTTAAGATGGACATTTTAGGTGTGAGACATTCAGAAACAAAACATTTTCCTGACAAATATAACTACCGGTGTTTAGTTTTTTGGGGGGGGGGGGTTTTCAGCCAGAACTAACTCGTAATTCAACTTTATGTGTGCATCTAATCAGCTCCAGATGTTTTTATTTCAGTAGTAAGGAACCAAAGGTTTTGGCACCGGCGCTGTTTAATTAACATCGGCGGTCCTGCATTGAGTCTAGAGGCTTATCCTACACTCTTAAAAGGGGCTTTTTTCTGTTTTCAGCACATCCCTGCATTGTTTTTATAGATATGAGAGAAATTAGTGTAAAATTATGAAAAAAAACATCCTGATGTGTTGAAAATGAGTGTCCGTTTTTAAGAATGTAAATCAGTAGCGGGTAGTTTGCTGTCCTGCAGGACAAACAAACCTCAGGCGGTTGAACGTCACTAATTCAGTCTGGAATTGCACTTATACTTCTCATATCGTACATTTTAATGAAATTGGAACATAAAGGCCGATTTGATCGAGCAAATGTTTAAACATTTAAAATCAGTCACGTCCCCAATTTAAGTGCAATTGCAGCCTAACCAAGGTCATGAATAATGCAACGCGACATGTTTGCTTACATCGCTTTTTGTAATTTTGTGTGTGAGTGTGTGTGTGTGTGTGTGTGTGCTGGTGTGTGTTGGTGGTTGCTTATTTTAATGTTTATTAATACATTTATTGGAGGTAAGTTAATTTATTTTAAGACAGAAAGGTAAGTTACCCAACATTTACTTTTCTTTATATGCTGTGCTTCTGAATAAGTGACATTTATATTTATTGTCTTATATTTTAGTGTTAATAGTTTTTATGGTTATGATTTTGACCAGCACCTGACGAAATCTCTCTCCGTCTTTTTTTTTTGCCCATCTCGCCATCCATCATCCGTTCGGTCATGATCCGTCCACTCACAGGTTACCCCGGGCGGAAGGGAGATAGAGGAGACCCAGGTTTCCCAGGGCCTGCTGGCATGAAGGGAACCCCAGGACAGCCTGGCACCCCTGGGTCACCAGGGCTAAGGGGATCCCCTGGACTTCCAGGACCAGGAACTAGAGAGGGAGTCCCAGGAATACCAGGAAGGAAGGGTATGCTGGAGCGCCTTGGTTTTTTAACTCCTCAAAATAAGGAGTCCCCCACAGCGACTAACGGCACACTCGTTTGGATTATTTTGTCTTCCTCCTCAGGTGAGAGAGGTTTCTCAGGACTGCCGGGTTTCCCTGGACTGCCAGGGCGCCCTGGTAGCCCAGGTTTTCCCGGAGGAAAAGGATTGTCTGGAGGGCCTGGAAGAGACGGACTTCCCGGTGGACCAGGATACTCCGGACAGAAAGGTAAAGTTTTCCTGTAACAGGAACGAGTACGATGACACCAGTCAAGTAAAGTTGTCTTAAGTCGACGCTAAGTCAAACTTCATGTACGCGTTTTTACTTCTGCAGGAGAAAGAGGATACTCCGGCCTCCCAGGCTTGCCCGGAAGGCCCGGTCCATCATCTTTTGTGGAGAAAGGAGACCCCGGAATCCCCGGAAGCAATGGCCTTCCTGGTTTCCCCGGACCCAGAGGTATCACTGCTTCCTGTCTGTTTTTTTTACTGCGTTGCTGTGATTTGACAGCTGTATGAGTGATTGTTCCATCAGAGCATCACAGGATGACCACCAGTTGCACCTTTAACCCCCCACCACTCTGGATCTGGTTTCAGGCGACAAGGGTCTTCCAGGTCTACCTGGTCGCCAAGGACTCCCTGGACTTCCTGGTTTTGCCGAGCAGAGTAAAGGACAGCCGGGACAGCCAGGGTATCCTGGGCAGCCGGGACAGCCAGGCTTCCCTGGACCAAAGGGAGAGGCTGGAATCATTGGATTCCCCGGCATGTCTGGAGCAAGGGTAAGAAAACACAGATACATTCATAAATGACGCAAACTTTCTGTAAGTTTGGCCAGAGAGCTTCAACTTAATATGGCTTCTTCCAGGGTGATGATGGTGCACCTGGTTTCCCTGGTAATCCTGGAGAATCTGGCCGACCTGGAAGCAAAGGTGAGCGAAAAAATGTCCCCGTGAACTTTGATCTACTCTGTCATCAAATCTATTCACTCAATCTCAAATCTCATGCTGAGGAACATGTTTTGTTCCTCAGGTATACCTGGAGACACTTATGGTTACCCTGGAAGTCCAGGCGCTAAAGGCCAGCCAGGCGATTCAGGCTTCCCAGGTAAGACTCTCCTTGCTGGGTTCCTGGTAGATTTTCCTATGGAATGACCAACAGCAGCGTGTTTAAACTTTTTTTCCAGTTCTAAAACACCTGGCACCTCCCAACAGGATCTGTAACCTATCAGACTGAATATCTCTTTTCAGGTGGTCGTGGTAACGACGGCGCTCCCGGTGACAACGGCTTTCCAGGAGGTCCAGGTTACCCTGGAGCAAAGGGAGCTCCCGGTGAACCAGGACGTTCCGGAATAATGGGTGAGAGACACCGACCAAAACTGACCATCAAAGGAATTTCACACTTGTCAGGTATTAACATCATTTTTCTCATCCCCTCTGCAGGCTCCCCTGGCTTCCCGGGGCCAAAGGGGCAGTCCGGCTACCCAGGAAGAAGAGGAGCAGACGGGCCGCCTGGTCTGCCTTCAGGTCCCGGAGGACCTGGAGCCAAAGGTGAAAGAGAAACCACTTGTGCACTCAAAACGAGCAGAGGCTGCAGACAAACACACTCATTCTGTTGTGTCTTTGCAGGTTTGCCTGGATCCCCTGGTTTGGATGGACTCAATGGTCTTGCTGGACCTAAAGGTCTCCCTGGAACCCCAGGCAAGGGCCGCCTCACACACCTGTGCATATAATAGAAACTAGATGCAACTTGCAGATGTTGACGATGAACTGCTGTTGAACATTTCGTTCTGTTTGGTTCCAGGTGTAAGTGCAGGCGGTCTCCCAGGTACCCCCGGAATTCCAGGGCTGAAGGGGGAGAGAGGCGTCTCCTACCCAGGAGCTCCCGGCTTCCCCGGTGGGAAGGGAGAGAGAGGCGATACAGGTGAGACAGACTGACAATGCTTATTGAACAGAAATGGAAGAAAAAAATTGAATATCAAAATAATGACTTTTTTGCGTCAGGTGGTCCCGGACTCCCAGGGTTCCCAGGTCGGCCAGGACTTCCTGGTGAGACCGTGGGGTCTGATGTTCCCGGACCTACGGGAGACCCTGGCCTCCCTGGATTGGATGGAGAGTATGGTAAATAAATTAATTTTCCTTTCCTTTCCTTTAATTTATTTCCTCTCCTCTCCTCCTAACCTTTATCTCCTTTCTCCTCCAGGTTTCCAAGGTCCTCCGGGTCGACCTGGGCCGCCTGGTCCAGGCACAGCCCAGGGAGACAGAGGTGACTCTGGGCTCCCTGGCTTCCCTGGCTCCCCCGGCAGGAAAGGAGAACCAGGAATCCCCGGAGGCCCAGGCGGCCCCGGCTATCCTGGTGCTAAAGGTTGAGTAAATCTCAAAAATATACAGCCTGTGTTTGTTTTTGTTTCTCCAAAATTACAAATTTGAAATAAGATAATGAGGTAAAACACGTTTTTTGCTTTTCAGGAGGGCGAGGTGAGACTGGTTACAGCGGCGGTTCTGGTCTAAAAGGCTACCCTGGTGACCCTGGTTACTATGGAAACAAAGGAGCCAAGGGAGTGCGAGGTAGGACGGATTCTTTCCTTTCCAGGAGTAGTATTTATTGTGTGGAGTAAATTAAATGTTTTAAAACATTTTTCATTTTCACACCGGTTCCCTCCTCCCCGTCATTGTCGCTTTCTGCCGCCTCTTCCCTAGGGCGCACTGGTGGAAAGGGTTTACCTGGAGTCGCGCTGCCAGCAACAGATTTCAGGCGACCCTTCGGGGATCTGGGTTATAACGGCGAAGGCGGGACTCCAGGTAGTTACGGAGAATCCGGTCAGCCCGGAATGCCCGGACGCCAAGGTGAGTAGTGAACAAAGTCCACTTTGCAATGTTGCAGCACAGGTATAGTCCTATTTGAGAAAGTTAATTTGTTACTAGAATGTTAATATCACATTTCTTAACATTTTTTTTTCTTTAACATTATTTCAAGGAATAGTTCAAACTTTTGGGAAAAACACAGAGTTAAATGAGATGAGTGTCCTGTCACTCTCATATGATGCTAGGTCCCCCATGAGATTATCTTTGCTTACTTTAGCGTATCTTAGTTTAGCTTAACTAACTTTATATTATTCTAGTTTAGCTTACTTTATCTTACCTTACTTAGCCTTGTTTTTCTTATATTATCCCTTCTTAGTTTAGTTAAGCTTGGTTTAATTTATCTTATCTTAGTTTAGTTTATCTTACCTCGGCTTAGTTTATCTTAGCCTAGCTTACCTTGTTTTAGCTTAGTTTTTCTTGTATTATCCCTTCTTAGTTTAGTTTAGCTTATCTTACCTTGGCTTAGTTTAACTTATCTTAGTTTAGCTAAGCTAACTTTATCGTATTCTTGTTTAGCTTAATTTATCTTAGCTTAGTTTAGCCCTGTTTATCTTGGCTTAGTTTTTCTTAGCGTAGCTTAAATTATTCTATCTTAGTTTTTCTTGTATTATCCCTTCTTGGTTTAGTTTATCTTAACTTACCGAAAGGACTGCTAGCCTGTCTCTCGGAATTGGGAACGTGAAAATGGAAATAAAACACTCTTTTCCGCTCGGCTGCAGGTCCTAAAGGTCGACCTGGTCCCGTGGGTAAACTGGGCCGGACTGGATCTTCTGGTCTGCCTGGACCTATCGGTGACGGCGGACCCCCTGGATTCCCTGGACCCACTGGAGAACAGGGTCAGTGGTGTTTGTCTGTCCTCGGTCCTCATTTACCTGCAGATATGTTTAATTGAGGCTGATATTTTTTTGATTTCATGGTGATAACAACATACCTACATAGTCATTTATTCCCTTGTTACCTCATCCTCAGGTCTCCCCGGTGCCTCCGGCCGTCCCGGCATTCCTGGCGGCGTCAGCCGCAGCGTCAGCATCGGCTACACTCTGGTGAAGCACAGCCAGGACTCCCAGGTTCCCATGTGTCCGCAGGGCATGGCCAAGCTGTGGGACGGATACAGCCTGCTGTACGTGGAGGGACAGGAGAAGGCCCACAACCAGGATCTCGGTATGGGAAACGCTCGTTTTCATCGACCCTGATCTCTCGGTTACTTGGAAACGACATATATAAGTAAATAAAATCACATGTCAACGTTTTGGTCTCTCCAGGTCAGCCAGGCTCATGCCTCCCCAGGTTCAGCACCATCCCCTTCCTCTACTGCTCCCCCAACGAGGTCTGCTACTACGCAAGCCGCAACGACAAATCCTACTGGCTCTCCACAAGCGCGCCCATACCCATGATGCCCGTGGCCGAGCAGCAGATCCAACCGTACATCAGCAGGTAGCGTAGCCTGGGCTGTGCCGGCTCGTTACACGTTAAAAGGTCTGAGGTTCAGTTATTGCAGCTTTTTAAGAATTTTTAAACGTTGGTTTCCTCTGTCCGATCCAGGTGTTCAGTCTGTGAGGCTCCGTCTCAGGCTGTGGCCGTCCACAGCCAGGACATGAACATCCCCACCTGCCCCCCCGGCTGGAGGAGTCTCTGGATAGGATACTCCTTCCTGATGGTATGTCGGAAAAAAAACCCTCCCTCTAAAAAAAAACAAAAAAACACTCTTCCTAAAGATTAGGGTCAGCAGACAAATACCTATTAGCAGAAATGGTTTTCATTTATAATTGTGTCACACTTTTCTCCTTCCTCCCTCTCCTCTCCGCCACAGCACACGGCGGCCGGCGCCGAGGGCGGCGGTCAGTCACTGGTGTCTCCCGGCTCCTGCCTGGAGGATTTCCGCGCGACGCCGTTCATCGAGTGCAACGGCGCCAAGGGCACCTGCCACTACTTCGCCAACAAGTACAGCTTCTGGCTCACCACCGTGGACCCGAGCCAGGAGTTTGTCTACTCGCCGAGGCAGGAGACCCTGAAGGGAGGCCAGGAGCGCTCCAAAGTCAGCCGCTGCCAAGTCTGCAGCAAGTTCATGTAGGAGGAGGAGGATGGAAGGGCGGAGGGAGGAGGGAGGAGGTGATACACTAACACTTCAAGGAGAGGAGGATGAAATGATATAAAAAAAAATATCTATAAAACCGAGAACATGTGACTGACTGAAGATGAGCCTTCTTCTGCTTTGCTGACGGTTTCACAGTTCAGAGTGTTGTTTTTGTATTATTAGGAATGAGGAAATGGAAAGAGGAGGGCTCCAGAGTGAGCGCTCTTCTCTTGACTATCACTGACAATGGTGCTATCGTTTATGTTCTTTGTGTTCATTTCGTGTCCGTTGCGTCTTTTTTGTTTGTTTTTTGGCGAGAATTAATTCTCGGCTACCTCGGAGTGGGCGTCGACTTCAGATAAGTCAGATCAGAGACGACGGGTCAGATGTCGGTAGGAAATCTTGCGGTGCTTTTACGATCTTTTCTGACCTGCTTTAACTGAAGGTAACGTCTCCCGATTCCGGGCTCAGAGTCGTATTTTTACGTGAAACTGCCGCCATAAAACTTTGCTTCTTTTTGTTTTTACTGCCGGATACGACCAGTGTGACTGTAGTTACTCTACAGCTGTGTCCTCCGTACTCATGGGTTTGCACGTTTTGCATTAATAGCTTCAGTGTATTAGTTGAAAATCAAGTTGAAGAGATTTGCGACATGTTAAAGGTAAAAAAAGCTTTACAATGAACTTTGGTGTGTTCAAGGAAACCCCAACATCCGAGATCTAAAAGTCACAAGTTTTTTAAACCAATTCATTCACTGTTTTTGTATCAGATGCGTGAAACACAACTGAAAAATAACAATAATTAAATAAATTTTAATTATATGCAATAATACATTTTTAAAAACACAATGAAAGAGCAAAAAAACCCCTCATCATTTCGATGTTAATCAACTGAGAATTAATATTTACTAGTCTTACATCTGGGGATCTTCTAACTGCAACTTTGCTTATTAAAGGCAAAAAAAGAAACAAACTTATTTTTATATTATTCACACTGAAAAAAAATACTTCCAATGGTAACACGTAGGAATTATGTTTGTTTTTCAAAATAAAGTTATCATTTGTTTTCACTCGTTAACTTTAAGTTGAGCAAATGAATTGATTATAGGAATCTAGGAAATGTGTCCGGACAGTTAAAGCAAGATGAGCATGAATATGCGATTGTTTTTGACGGGAATATCTTGTCACCTGCATTATAGTATTTTTCTTTTTTTTCTTTTAAACGCACAATGTAGTTCTTGTGCGCAATCTTGCAAAACCACCAGTACAATCCTTTATCGTTTCTGTCCGTGTGCCGCGTCTCATGCTCATTTCCCAGTGACTCTCTGGTGCTACGATTCCCTGACAGTCGTCTTGAAGGGCAACAACAACAACAACAACCTTCCGGTTAAAACCTGCCTGCAGTTTAAAAGAAAAAAAGCCAAACGTGCGCTTTTCCTGAAAAACATGTCCAGAACAGAAGCTCGGCAACAGCCAACACACACGACATGATATTAAATTTATTGCACTGATGTGAGCTCATATGGATCTTAAACAATAAACAAGTCAAATATAATTTCCATATTTCCTCATTTCCACTTTCATCAATGTTGTGACCAAACTAGTGTTTTTCTTTCTTTCTTTCTTTAAATCACAGTAAACTCTTCATTCACAGTAAATTCACATGGATTGTTAATTATTGCTGTACATAGTGCTTCCTGTATCTCCCAGAAAAAAATATGTAAGCGCAAAGGTCTATAATGTTATCTCCTTATCCCCATATTTTTTATTTTTTTCCCCCAGTCTCGGTTTTTTGTTCACTGTTCGCGGATGATGAAAAAAAAAGAGGAATAAATGAATTATTTTCTCATTTGTTTTCAGATATGATGTTTGATTTTTTTTGTCCGCGGGCAGTGAAAGCTGCTGGGTGACCTGTAACCACTATGACCTCTGCTGGTAGCCGCCATTTTGACCTTTGTCACATTTACCCCCCCCCCCCCCCCCCCTTTTTGTTTCACTTTCCTCTGTTTTGTCTGAATTTTGTCAGGTTTGTAATCTAGATTGTAATTATTTTACCTAAGTCATCATGATACTATCACTTGGTTTTTATTTTAACTGAGATGGGAGGGGACGGGAAAATTAATGATGTGTATATTAAATATTATGGATATTGAAAAAAAAATCGCTTTGAAGATGTTTTTATATGGAAAGTATAATCACAGCTGATGATTTAACGGACGTGACACCAGCGGTCTGTCGTCTGTTCGCTCTGCGACCACAAAAAAACGAGAGTTAAAGCATCAAACTTTAAAGTGCCTGGAGTGACAGAAAAAGAAATGCATTTTTTTTCCTCAAAGAGGATCGATAAGGTTGAAAAGAAAGAATCATAACAACACGTCTGTTGCTGTAATGTGTTTTCTGTGCTCACACACTTGGAAATAAAGTTCTTCAAACTAACAGAGAAATGTGGGATTATTATTTTGGAGTCTCAGCTCTGTTTTCCTGAGGGATGGAAGTGGATTTAAAAGGTAAAATCAATAACTTTTAATCAATAAAAATTTGTTCCTGAAGTTTGTTTTCATGTGTAGCCTCCACTCAGAATATTACATGTGAAATCCACAAGAAAAATATGAACATCTTTTTATTTTATTTACATTTCACTTGTTTTCGTCCAGGCAGTTCTCCAATATCAGATACTGAACTTGGCATTAATTAGAGAGAAATTGATTTTTAATATTTAATGTCACAAACAAAAACTGGGAAATTGAAAACCAGTGAGCAGGTGCGGAAATTTCCTACGATGTAATGCTGATCTCAGATCTGTATTTCTGTGACAGCAGTGGAGTTATTAATGTACTACTTTTCTGCATCAAATAATTATAATACGCAAAGACAAAGAAAAAGACAAGGTTGAAAAGATGTTTTTAAATTTTCTGCCTTGATGTGGAAAAAGCCAAAACCTTTTTTTAATTGTCAGTTTCCGGCTGCCGTAAATAAACCAAGAGAAGACATTAGCCTCAGTGATACTCAATTTACAACTGGACATTTTACAAAGACGTACCGGGAAATAAATGTTTATTTAATTTAGTTTCAAGCTCCCAACAAAAATTGACGTTGAGAATTTTAGATTCAAAAAATGATTTATCATTATTACCAAAATTCACAAAATTCACACTATTTACAATAAATTTACAATAAATATCGGGGTCACATGGTTAAATGTGAGTGTGGTGGATTACGTTAATACAACGTGTAATGTCCATGGGTAAGGAAGGGAGGATGTCAAGTGGGGGTCCCGGGCCTTGTTGATGAATTATTATAAATGTATTTATCTTTTCAAAAGATATATATATATATATATATATATATATATATATATATATATATATATATATATATATATATATATATATATATATATATATATATATATATATATATAATGGAATATAGGTTATAGGCGAGTAGATTTGCTCAATGCACACTCCTCACCAGTTGGTGGCGGTACTGCGCCATTACGTGCAGCGCGCCGGTTAAAACTCAAAGAAGAAGAAGGAGACGACGAAGAAGAAGAAGGAGACGAAGAAGAAGAAGGCGACGAAGAACAAGAAGGAGACGAAGAAGAAGCTAGCATCACAACAACAACAGCACCACCGCCGCTGGCAGCGTCAGGTCGAAGGGGAAGCGAAGTGTTTGTTTCTGCTGAGTTGGGCCACATCAACAGGTAGGCGGCGGTGCGACACGGCCACACACACGGTCACACACGCGGTCTGCGGGTAACATCAGTTCACGAGGCGCCACAGTTGTTCAAGAAAATCCAAAATACGTGTGTTTCAGCTCAGCTTAGCTCGTGAGCTAGCGTTAGCTCCGCTAGCATCATTTGCGCTCGTCGGTGTGTCACCATCCAAGTTAACGGGGCTTTTTATCATTATTCATGCAGGGAGTCTTGTGTCTCGTTCAGATTCATGCCTGCCCATTGTGTCGATTATTAAAGTGTGATTCGCTGTCGCCGCCGTGTTCGGTGGTCAACGCTGCAGGTGAGCCGCCTGTCACTGTTTCCCCTTTTTAATGCGCAGATATTTAAAATGTGCAGAAATATGAAGTGACGGGGAAGTTGCTCGAAATGATTTTGTACATTTATCTGGAATCATTAGACATTTTAGTGGATTTGCTCGCAGCGTTCAGACGTTTAAAGGGGATAATTGCTGGGAAATATTGTAATATATATATATATATATATATATATATATATATATATATATATATATATATATATAAATGTCAGGAATGACTGGTATCTAGCTGCTTAATATGATTTGCTTGTGTGATAGGATTTGTCCTGTGTATGTCACATACACAATGCATCATTTTGGCAACAGGATGAATGTGCTGCTGGAAGGAGGCAGGAAGTGCTGCGGTCCATCGGTTCTTCGATTGACAACTATTTTTGATGATCGATTATGAGTTTTTGTTTACAAACGTGACTGACGATAATATCGTCCAATGTTCACAGATGTGAAATCTCTTCTTCCTACAGAGTGAACAAGGCACAGGAAAAAAAATTACATTTATATTTTTTCCGTATAAATTTTGTTTTTTTGTGTTCATTCGAGTTCTCTCTCTCTCTCTCTCTCTCTCTCTCTCTCTCTCTCTATATATATATATATTTGGTATTGTTTGTGTTTTCTTTTTATTTATAGTCATTTATACGATAAAGTTTATGGTCAAACTTAAATATGAAGTCTCAATTACATTTCTTTGTCATAAAGGTTTGATAATGACATGTTCCTAAGCATTGACAGATAATATATATATATATATATATATATGTGTATGTATAAAAAAAATTCTCCCCGATGTTGGCTCCCAAAAATCCATATCGTTCGGTCTCTAGTTAATGTCTTTATCAATGGTTAGTTCCTTTATTAGTTGCTTATTGGTTGGTCTTTCAAAATGACATTAAAGACCTTTTTACGGCCAAAACACGTTTTCCAATTCACAAGTTGTGTTTATTTGTCCCGCGAGACAAAGAGAAAAAAAATCCAAATCGTCACATTTGAGAATCTAAAAAAAGAAACGTTTTTCAAATTCTAATGATTGTGTTGAAGCAGCCCTGTACAGTATAAATATAAAACTTTTCCCTCTCCGATGGTTCGACCACAGGTACGCTGGACTTTTCTGACACCCACTCGGACATGTCCTATGTCTTCATCAACGACTCGTCGCAGACCAACGTGCCTCTGCTGCAGGCCTGCATCGACGGGGACCTGCCCTTCGCCAAGCGGCTCCTAGAAACGGGATGTGACCCCGTCATCCGGGACAACAGGGGACGCACGGGCCTCCACCTGGCCGCCGCCCGCGGGAACGTGGACATTTGCCGCCTGCTGCACAAGTTCGGCGCCGACCTGCTGGCGACGGACTACCAGGGCAACACGGCGCTGCACCTCTGCGGACACGTGGACACGATACAGTTCCTGGTGTCCAACGGGCTGAAGATCGATATCTGGTGAGAAATAGTGAACTCTCATAAAAGTTTAAACCTGAATACTTAATGTTTCTGTATGGTGTTTGGGTTCTCTTTTCTGTTGACCTTCAATACTTAATCTCTGCCGGAAATCATATTTGACACAGCACAAAAAAACTTGAGATGCTTTCACGCACGGCCCCAGACATTCTCCAGAATTTCTTTTCCTGTCAGCCCCCCCCCGCGTCTGACTCGGACAATCTCCTGCTGAGTTCTTCATATGTGGAACGGCAAAACTCCGGAAAATGTCTGCTTTCCAGACACTTTGTGGAGTTCACGCCTGGAAACAAGACTCTGTACTGTTATTTTTGGGGGTCGGGGGCTGAAAAGTTTGGGGATCCCCGACTTTGTTTTTATTGTTTGGACATTCAGATGTGGTGGAGTTTTCTAGTCCCGTCTCTTTCTCTCGTCCACAAATTCACGTTGAGACTCTGTTTGCTTAATATGTTGTCGATTGTCGACCGTAGCAACCACAACGGATCCACGCCTCTGGTGCTGGCGAAGCGGCGCGGTGTCAACAAGGACGCCATCCGCCTGCTGGAGGGGCTGGAGGAGCAGGAGGTGAAGGGCTTCAACCGAGGGCCCCACTCCAAACTGGAGACCATGCAGATGGCCGATAGTGAGAGGTGAGTGGGGGGCTGGGTACGACTGAGGGTGTGTGGTGGGGTGAAGGGGGCGAGGGCAGTGGTGAAGAGGAACAAACGCTCGTCCTGTGAGACGACGTGTCACAGTCTATAAGTGTTTGTTTTTTTTCTGTTTTTTTCTACCTGTGTTAGTGCGATGGAAAGCCACTCCCTACTCAACCCCAACCTGCAGAGCAGCGAGGGCGTCCTGTCCAGCTTCCGGACCACCTGGCAGGAGTTCGTGGAGGACCTGGGCTTCTGGAGGGTCCTGCTGCTGCTCGTGGTGATCGCCCTGCTCTCGCTGGGCATCGCCTACTACGTCAGCGGCGTCCTGCCTTTTTCCACGAGCCAGCTGGAGCTGGTGCACTGAGGGACGGGCGGGGCGGGAGGGTGGAGGGGGTGGAGGAGGGTGGTGGCGAACAAGCATGGTGCGAGAAAGGTAGTGAAATAATCAAGTGGCGTTCTGCTTCTACGACTGTTTGTACACAAACTCCTTTTATTTGCTTCATGATCCCATCTTTTTTTTTTTTTTCTTGGTTGTACGAACGGGGACATTTTTAAAAATCATCGATCAAAAAAGAATAAAACTCACTTTCAATTGAAAAAAAATGTCTTAAACAAGCAACTTGCCTGTTTGCTAGGTCGTGAGAATGTTGTCGGAAAAAGACCCGGGACCTCGACGCCGAGCGCCAAGTGAATTTTTAAAAATGAAATACGGAAGATGGGAATAGATGCAGATTTCGCGGCATCTGCGTCGCCCGACGTTTCGCGAAAAACGCAAAAGATGCTAGATTCGTCTCATTTGCTTCACAAAATGTTCACGTGACGTGATTTCGCGTATTCCGAATTAGCGCCGGAATTCTCCCGGAGTCGCTGACATAGACGTCCGAGAAGGGGAACGGGCCGAATATTAGCGGGTTGTGTTTCCTCGTGCGAGTGAGCGCAAATAATCCCACGGCGACACGAACATTTGCTTCACGTTTCGTGTGAACGCAGCATTAGAACATGTCGGTCTTGTTTGAGTACTGTGTCACAACTCCCCCTTTAAAAATTGCTTTTTTCTTTTTCTAAAAGTAGCTACAGTCAAGTTGTTCAAGTCGCTGTCACCTGTTTAAAAACAGGTGTATGATTAACAATAGGCGACTCAGTGACACGTGATGTTTATTGTTAACCTTGTGCAACTCTTCCTGTTCATTTCAAACCGCTTCTGAAATCTGAATACGCGTCTTTTTGTTATGTACATTCATACGATGACTTCTCCTTGTATCTCTGTTACAAGCTGTATAATTGCCAGTGTTATTTCTCTCTCTCTCTTTTATTATTATGGTTTTCTTACTTGTGCTATTTATCAAACATCCTCTGTGTTATTCATCTCCCTTTTGTATTTTATCATGTTTTTTTCCTCACTGCATTTATCAGATTCAACGAATGTCTGGATTCCGCCCGGAAACCGTTTCTCTGCGGGAATGTGATATCGTAGAAAAGCACGTGGACTGTGTGCCTTCTGAGAGAAGAGCTCCGTGTCTCCACAAACAGTTCATCGACATTCCCACCTGAAAGCATGAAGCTTTTGTTGCATTAAAAATCTACCGCACTGTTGTAACACGTATAAACTAGGCTTTTACGGCAACAGATTATTATTATTATTACTTTGTCTGTTCATTTGTTCATCAATGTCCTCGGAGACTCTGTCGATTTTATTTGTTGTGACGTTTTCCAACTGTTGATTTTTCTGTGAACTATAACACATTTGAAGTAAATCCTAATTTAATGTGGAAAATTCAATAAAAACGTGTACGATTGATTCTTCTCTCCATAAGGACTTTCCCGGAAATATATTGTACTTTTAATCCACTGGGGGTTTTTTTGTTTGTTCAAAATTACTTTTGCAGATTAAGATTTTTATTAAGTTTGTCACACGGTGTATATGGTGAATATTCAACAAGAAAAATATGACTTAAAATTTTATTGTTTAATTCGATATTAGAAAAATTTCTAAAAAGTATTAGATTCTATTAGAAAGTAGATTCTTCTAAATGTCAAACTGCCATATCTATTTTTTTTTTTAATTATGTAAACCATTCAGGGAGGTATCTGAAGGGAAATATATGAATTGTATTTGTATAAAATTCTTATAATACAGTCATGTTTGGCACTCTATTTAAAAATAGCAAATTTTCATATACATGTTTAAATTACTATATTTTTTTGGCCATTACTGATTACAAATTCTCTTATCTGTTAAATGTTGTGAATAAATGTGGAATTCAGTTATGTTGCTGCTGGCTTATAAATCGTACTTTAATCCCTTTTATTACAGGCGTCAGCTAACTTGCTAACTGGATTCGTCGTACTGCGTCGGTAAATTCACCGCCAATGAAACTACTGTGTGGACAGATTGAGCGAGAAACTACGACGCCAACAACTTAAAAAGAAAATCTCTATGCCATGAGGACTTCTTCCAAGACTTCAGGTAACGTTTGGCTACGAATTAACTTGAGGAAAACTGACTTGTGCGCAGTTAGCATACAGGCTAACTTCTGCGTGGTTAAGCCCCAGCTAACTTGTGCGGGTTTAGCGTACAAGCTAACTCCTCTGCGGGTAACGCCCCAGCTGACTTGTGCGGGGTTAGCGTACAAGCTAATTTTTGTGAGGTTAATGCCCCAGCTAACTTGTGCGGGGTAAACGCCCAAGCTAACTTTTGTGAGGTTAACGCCCCAGCTAACTTGTGCGGGGTTAGCGTACAAGCTAATTTTTGTGAGGTTAACGCCCCAGCTAACTTGTGCGGGGTAAACGCCCAAGCTAACTTTTGTGAGGTTAACGCCCCAGCTAACTTGTGCGGGGTTAGCGTACAAGCTAATTTTTGTGAGGTTTACGCCCCAGCTAACTTGTGCGGGGTTAGCGTGCAAGCTAACTCCCCGGTTAGCTTTGTTTGACCCGTTACTCGCACGTCAAATAAATCAACCAGAGAGAGTTTTTGTGTTTGTGCATGTGAAGTGGTTGAGACGCCACAGTGATTTTTACGAATGAAAAATTATCGTTAGATGATTGAAAACCACTTGCTTCATGTCCGGTTAATGTTAGCTTAAATTTGGATAACACGCTAACTAGCAAGACTTGCATTAGATGTTGGGCCACTAAAAACTGAACATTAAAATCTAGATGAGGGCAGATTTGTTGGAAGACTTTTGCTCATTGTTCCTAATCATCTGGCATTAATATACATTTCTTTGCGCCTGTGCTAAATCAGTATTATTTGTGGCTTTAATCAGATAAAGTTTGTGTAATTCATCCTTAAAAAACAGACAATCTGATTTAAGCGGATAGGTTAAACATACCTCAGCAGATGCACACATGATGATGATGATAACTTCATTGATATAGCAATGTGAAATAGTGTTTTATAAGAAAGAAATAAAACCAGACGGGGCAGATAAAATGAGACTAGGACAAAGGAACACGGAAAGATAAGATGTAAACTATAAATAGACAATTTTAAATAAATTGTATTAGTCAGTTTAAAGAAAACTGATGCCAATCATTTGTTAAAGCTTTTACAAAAAGAAAAAGTCTTTAAAAAGTTCCACAGTGAGGAAATTTGCTGTCAGTTAAAATAAATGGAAAATAGTAATAATGGATATATTCAATGTAAAAAATGACTGCACGTGATGTTGAGATTGCACAGTCAATACAGTTGCAGTATGCGACACTATCTTATAGTTCTTCTGTGTAGCCTATGTGAAACCCTGTAAAGGTTACAGGTGTTGTGTATTCGTTGTTGTTGATCAAAATGTGTGTGTTGCAATGTTTCCCAGTTGTCCTGAATGCAGCACTGAGGAGCTTCAGTGTGATCTGACAGGAACAATAGAAACCCGCTCTCCAACATTTCACTCTCTGGCTTTGATTCTTTTTTCCTTGATCTGTCACAGATCTGTGTTCGGCCATGTATGGTCTTTTTCTCCTGTTCGCCGTGCTGCTGTCGTATTGTGCTGGTACGTATATGAGACTCAAACTTTGTTCTTTTTATCTCACTTATGAACGCTTTACTGAGATTTTTATTTTATGCAGGATGCTTTCACTCCTCACATCTTTGGTTTGTGGACATGGGAGCAAACGTACAAACCACAGCACCTCACGATGTGTTTTCCAATCTAATTTTAATTTATCAGCTGGCAACTACACTGTAAGACTGTAAAAACTTTGGTTTCACTATCACTCGAGGAAGTGAACACAATAGAGTAATGATCTGGTTTCTCCCAGAAGAGCTGGGTATTGTAGTTTCTTTGCAAATGTTTCTCAGACAGGAAGACAAGAAGTAAGAGCAGACTTCATTTCAGTGGTCTTTGGAAAACATGGAATAACATGCATCAGACTTACACATATGAGCAAAGGTTTTGCTCTTTTCATTGAATTTGATATTAGGAAAATTTAAGACCATGTGTCTTTTTATTTTCAGACAATAGTGTCCACGCCCAGATCGTGGCCTCTGCCGGCGAGACGGTCATCCTGCCCTGCTACATCAACGTCAGCCGGGACATCCCGACAGTGGAGTGGTCCAAGGTGGGTCCTGAACTCAACATCGCCTTCCTGTACCGGGACGGCTGCGAGACCTTCGAGATGAAGAATCCGCTCTTCCGGTACAGGACGAACCTGAACATGAACGAGGTGAAGAACGGCGACGTCTCGCTGAGGATGTCCGACGTGCGGCCCTCGGATGCGGGAAAATACCAATGCCTGATTCTTCACACGAGGAACAGCCATGTTGCCGCAACGCTGGAGCTCGTCGTGTGTATGCCGTGTCAAATTTGATTTAAAAAAAAACCAGATTCGTTCGGAGAAATGTCGCACCGGAAAGTTCAAAGCTCTCACCTCGTACCATTCTTCGTGTCGTAGGTGCCGCCGCCGAGCCCACACTCTCCAGGTTCCAGGTTCCAGGTGTGGGTGTGACTCTGCAGTGCGAGGCGAGCGGTCGGTCGCCGCAGCTTGAGATCACATTTCTTGACGATCAGGAGAAGAACATCAGCGCTGGGAACCTGAAGCGACATCAAGATCCCAGGGGATGTGTCACCGTCGTGAGGAGGGTGACTGTGCTGACTGAGACCAACAGGTGTGTTCATTCATGTTTCAAGAAAATGATCTGGCTCATGGCAAACACGCGGGGTAGTTTCACCTCTGTGTGTTTGTGTGCGAACAAAATAGCTCAAAATCTTCACCGAACTTGATGGCGAACTTGATGGCGATATTACTTGGGAGGGAACCCGAACTGACACTTGTACCTTTTGTGTTTTTCGATGCAGGGTCACTTGCCGAGTTCACCAGCCTCCAATGAACGAGCCCAGAGACGCACACGTTTACATAACAGATACAGGTAACCTGCAGCGTTAACACTCCGCCTGCATCAACCGGATTCACTGAAACCTAAAGTCACATTGAATTCAATTAAAGCTAAAGGGTGTAATATTCAGAAGAACTTATTCACAGCAATTGAATATATTGTCCATAACTATGTGTTCATATATGTATAAGGAGTTCAATATAGTTCCATGAGGTGGACCCGAACTCCGTGTGAGTCTCCATGTTTGCTACGTCGTGTTGAATACCGTTGTTGCACCAAACGGTCCAAAATACATCGCGTTCACTTTGAATTTCAGACGCCGCGGGAAAAAACAGAAATGGAATCAGTTGGTCGCTCAGTTGGTTTGTGGTTTGCAACTCAACCAGCAGAGGCCGCCAGAAAACTACAAAAATGACACACTGGGTTTCTCTGTGGTTATTCTCGTAATTATGGAAAAATTAAGTTTCTTGTTTGTCATAATGTTTCATTCAGATCATCTTTTTTTGGGGGCCTATGGATATGGGGACTCCAATGACTAATACTTGAACTGTGGTGACTTGGTGATTTGGCCGAAATGGATGAAAATATATATTTTTTTAAATTTCATCTTTATTATCATTTCAGTCAAGACCATAAACTCCTGCGCTAAAACCTGCAGCGTCGCCGTTACCGTGGCGATCCTGTTTCTTTCGGGGCTGGGTGTAGCCATATATTCCTGCAAAAAATATGGCAACTGTGGTAAGTTCGTCACGTTTTCTTCAAAACCCATTTTTTTCATCTGCAGCTGCTAAATCACAAAAATACTGACCAGCATCTTTAGACCATTATGTAAAGACACAGAAATGTGTATTCTTTTTAGCTTTTGAAAAAACTTATCCTGGCGACCTCAGTACACGCTACTAGGTCAGTACTTCGTACACTTCGTTCCTTAAACTGCAGATGGTTCACAGTAAAAGCCTTTGCAGCAGCTTTTAATGTGAACCAGACCAGACTGTGAGTTTTTAAGTGAACAGCAGTGTGAGGAAATGAATTCACCTTCTTTAATATATTCAATTTCATTTTGTTTGTTTGAGTGAAAACTCCGAAATGTCAGGAATGAAACAAGTGCTACCATTTTTATTTTGTTTTCACACAGTGGGGAGAAAAATCAAGTCAGCCAAGGAGTCAAGAGAAGAAAGTGAAACAAACGGGAAGAAAGAGGTTCACCGCCCGACAGACCCTTCTCACATCGTTGTAAATATCCCAAGACAAATTTGGAAGGAGGAGGAACAGGGGTTTAAACTTCAAGGCAAAGAGACGCAGGAACTGAAATCTAAGCAAACTCCTGTCGCGTTCTTTCAGGGCCTGTGGATCGAACGCAGTCCTCCCAAATCCTCATCAGGCTTCTCAAAACCCAGTAGCAGAATCCGACACCGGGTTTCCCACGGCAGCAATCCAAATCCAGTGGCCTCGCCCAACAACAACGATCCGGAGTCTCTCAACTTACCCCAGAACAAAGATCCAAAACCTGGCGTCCCGGGCCAAACTCCAGCACTGGTCCGCCCAATCAAGAGGAACCTCAGCAGTCCTGCTCTCGGCGCCATGTCGTCCAGTTCCTCTTCAGCCTCCTCTTCGAAGGACACGCATCTTGAGTACTCGGTTGTGACTAGAAACCGCTACGGTGTGCTGTCAGACTTATCAGAGGTCTCACCGTTGTTGCCTCCCGGACGGATGCACCTCTGTACCGATTAATTACCCGGACTTTGTCGACAAAGTTTCCCTGATTTTTTTTTTTCAAGAAAATCCGTCGTAATAGAAGGGATGGATTAAGCTAAATTACCGGGCGGGTGGTGGACTGACTCTATGAGTGTGAGCACTTTGGTGGGGCCTTGTTGGATTAAAGGCCTGTTGGGCCTTGGTGGTGGAGATATGAAATCTACTCAGTGACTTGCTTCTTTCCTGTCGTCACGTGACCTGGATGAGGTCACCTCTAGAGCCCGGCCGATATTATCGATTGGCCGATGATATCGGCCGGTTTTAGCCTTTCACAGACATGTTGGTATACCGGCCGATATCTAAAGAGCCCAACCAATATGAGCCTTTAATTTTTTTTTTTCACTTTATAGTCATTTATGATAAAGTTTATGGTTAAACTGAAATATGAAGTCTTCATTACATTTCTCTGTCATAAAGGTTTGATAATGACATTTTAGGAATCATTGACAGATTTATTTATTTTTTATATATATATACACACACACACATATATATATATATATATCGGTCGATGTATGTCTTGTACTCCCTAATATCGATATCGGCATCGGCCCCCATCGGGCCCTAATAAAGATGGATATCTGGATCTTTATTCGTAAAGTCACGTACTGAAGTTCACCAATCTGGTTAAATTTAAGACTGTGCAAATCATTCACAAAGCAAAAAAAAAAGAACTTCCCCGAAATATACAAACAGTATTTATGGAAAGATTTTTCAAAATCCATTTCACAATAACTCTTGAAAGTATGTGCACAACAATCTGTGGGGTGAATTTGTGGAATGTCTTGGAACTGGAAATTAAATGCACAAACATAATTCCATTTGAAAAGAGGAACAAAAATACCTTTTTTTTAAAGGGATATTGGGACGAGGTCAGATGATTTTGAGTGCGATATTCAATTTTTTTTTGGCGTTTTTTTCTTTGTTGGCTTTGTGAATATTTTTGACTAATTTAATAGTGTAAGGAATTTGTCGTAATAGGTGAATATGGCTGCAAATGTTGTACACAAGTGTGGTTCACAGTTTTTTTTATCTACAGTCAATATTTGACTTGAAATGACGGGAAAAACGAAGTGGGGAAGGTCATCGAACGTTAATAGTTAATGATTCCACACGATTACATTTTCCTAGAATCATTTAGCAAATCAAGAGGGGGACTAAGTTTTTGTGTGGAAGCTCCTCCTCTTACTGCGCATACAAAACAAAAGGGAATCAAGAGGAGACGAGAGCAAGCCCACTCAAATACACGGCTGAAATATAAAAATTAGACGTCCGCCTTTCTGGACATTCGAGGAAGACGGTCCTGTTGCCGCTGCTGTGAGCCAAGGACACACCGTCTATCGAATCTTCCTTGAAACCTGAGGAGCTGGTGAGTCTTTACTAGATTTTGTTTTCATTCGTCTTTCATTTGCATTTGCAATTTAGGGGAATATAATTAAATGACATCTTAAAAAAAGAAAAAAAAAAGAACGTTTCCCAATTAAAGTCGAACAACATCCGACAACATCAATACAACTAATAGAAGCATCTACATGTTTGACTAATTATTAACACTTTTAGAAATTGGATGGATGTAAAAATAAGTGTTTTCAGTAGAAGTTGGATCGTTTCATTTATTCTCCCACTTTATTTATTTATTTATTTATTTTTTCTCCCTTGGACAGTTTATCACTCGCCTCTGTAACATTTAAAGTTTTTTCTCTGGACCCGAGCTGCTTGAATTCAAATAAAAGTTGACCAGTTTTGTATGCGAATGGATATAATAATGAATATTGTAATAGTTGACAGTCATCATAAACATTTCTTCCCTTTCAGAAGGAATTGTTTTGAATAGAGCGTTCACTTTGACACCGAGAAGTTGTTCACACATGTCCAGTGCGCCGTGGACAACCCAGTTTGAAAAAAATCGAGAATCTTGCCATCAAATGACAAAAATGAGAAAGCTAATTTTACAATTTCAATCCATTTGATTTGAAAAACTTCACCTGAGGTGTGCTGAAATGGTCGGCTCATTTAAATCAGGCCCGAAAACATTGTTCTCTGCACCTTTCCTATAAATTCATCTTCATAATTCATTCTTGTCTTCTACATGCACTTTATTGTTGTTAAATCATGTGTTATCACTATGGTTTTTATATCAATTTTAATGTAATGCTTTCATTTTAATGTCCTGAATGGTGCTTTGCAGATAAACTTGCCTTGCCTTAATCAATCAGCTCGGTTTTGAACTGAACTGTAATGTCTGCTGATTCTTTTTCTTCTCTCGTCTGGTGATGAAGAGTTTTTCAGAGGAAGATGCTGCGCCTCCCGCCTCTCGCTGCCCTCGTCCTCCTCTTCTCGTCCATCGGTCCCAGCGTTGCTGAAGTGGTGCCGTTGATCGCACAGTGTCAACAATTCTTTCTTCAGAATAATCCACCGGAGATACCGGGAATCTTGGTGGGAGGGAACATCCTGAACCAGAACAGATACAAGCCCATTTGCCAGACCTTGGCGAGCACAGTAACGTTTGTGACGCTCTACGACATCACCAACAAGATTCCAGTGTTTTCTGCCTACAAGTACAATGGGATATCACTGGTTCCAAGACCTAAAACCATTTGGAAGATAGAACCACAGGTGTGTTTTGTTATTCATTTGCAAGTGTAATATTGTGTTTTGGGGGGATTTCTACATCACATCCACAACCATGGTGGCGGTTTCAGATCCAAGATAGGATGTATCTTTCCTAATCCCCCTTCAGGAAAATTCAACCTAGACACAGCAGCACCGAGAGGTAGAAGAAGAAAAAGCAAATAGGAGTTTTGCAAAATCCTCTTCACCTCATTGAAATATGTTTTTAAACTGATGAAACTGCAAAACTACATCACTGATACTAAAAAAAGATGTTTGAACCCCTGTAGGTATACATGTGGTTATATTGCTATAATCATATTGAGCAGTGTCTAGTTGCTGCTACTTTCATTTATTCAGATAATGAACAAGTTGTATAATATTGAAGGGGTGTTCACGTCGCATGAGATTGTGAAATTATTTTAAAATGTGTGCGTCATCTTTGCGGAACCAAATGTACGTTTCATCTGCTCTCCTGTCATCTTGTCCACATCAGTAATTTAGCCTTCCGTTTGTCTTTACAGCTTGAGAAACCAAATAACAATGCCAATATGAGGAAAGACAATGGGGGTGTGTATAACAACCAGGCCGGGACGAAAGATTACAATAACCAACAAGGATTCGACAGAGGGCATTTATTACCAAGCTGTTATGGTTTCAGCCAAGATGATAAAAAGTCTACCTTTACCCTGACCAACATTGTTCCACAAGTAGATACGTTTAATCAGGGAAGCTGGAGCAATATGGAGAACTGCGTCAAATGTATCATGGATTTATACTGCGTCAACAACAACGGCGTAACAGAAGGCTATGTGGTCATCGGAGCACAGCCCGGCAACAACTTCCTCAACAACAAGATGAATATTCCCTCCATGCTCTGGTCGGCATTCTGTTGCTACAGTCACAGTCAGGGGATGTGGATAGCAAGTGCATACTTGGGCGACAACATTCCAAACCAACCGGTACATCTCCCGACGCAGACCTTGACGTATCTCACAAGTCAACTGGGGTCAGTTCCATTTCCTGCAAGTCAATGTCCTCCCATGACAGTTGTCACTCATCTTTACCCAACCGTAGCCCCGCAATGCCAATGTTAATGATGAATATGTGAAATATCTTTGAAAAATGTTGAGATAACCCAACATTTCAAGTTTGCTAATAAGTGGTTCAATTCACTGGAATGTTCAAGTTGAGAAAACTTTGAATAGTCAGTTGGGCATCTGCTGTGCTACCTTAGGCCACTGTGCAAGGATTTATATATATATATATAAAGCTTTGAAGCTGGTTGCTTTACCTTTTTAGTTGGCTCAACGTTTTTTTTTACAGTGCTGTTATTACACATGAGCCTTATTAGGGAGAAGGGAATAACCCATTGAGGACGTAAAAATTACAAAAGCATTCTGTCAAATAATCGTGTTGTCTGTGTTGAATGGTGAAAAATGTAAATGCATGCCTTTAATCGGTGAAAACAGTGTGCAATATTTTTACTATTGTATACATTGAGAAACCCCCCCCCCCCCCCCCCCCCCCGCCCCAATAAATAAACCTTTAAAAAAAAAAGTCTCACCGTTCCTTAGTTCCTGAGTTTCTAGGAAAAATCAAACATGAGGAAGAGAGACCTGCTGCGGCTGCATTGCAAATGTAAAACTCCTATCTTGAGCAGAGATGTTCCTGTTTCTGATTCTGCTTCACAGCATAGCCACCATGAAACAACATGACCACCATGTGTGAAGGTGTTCAGTAAAGTTGGAGAGTTAAAAAAAAGAAGAAAAGAAATCAGAGACAAGACTGTCTTTACGCCAGGTGTGTGTGTGTGTGTGTGTCAGTGTGTGTGTGTGTGTGTGTGTGTGCGCCTTCTCTCCCCTCATCCTAAACAGGGGACTGAAGAAAATTGAGTGAGCGCTGAACCGGAATCAAATTTATTAACTAAAATAAATGACTTCCTCTGGATTACAATAAGTAACAGCACAAATTTCACAAATTCTGCCCCAAAGTCGGACAAATAAAATCACCACCCCTTTTTTGTCTGGACCACAAAATGACATGTAGACGTTTTCTGCCTGTGCCGCATGTTTCACTTTGTCTCCTCAAGAGCCAATTGTGTCATGATCTTGTGTTTTCATTTCCTGTTTTATTTTGAATGAGTTCCTTGTGTTGTGTCACTTCCTGTTTCCCTGTCTTTTGTCTGTTGCCTTTACTTTGCCAGTGTCTCCTGCCCCTGGGATTGTCTGCACCTGTTCCTAATGTGTCTCACCTGTGTTCTATTTGCCCCGCCCTCCTCGTGTGTGAGGCCTCTGTGCTTCCCTTTGTCAGTGTTGGTTCGTCTGTTTTTTCTTGTTGTCTGGCCCGGTCTGTTCCTGCCTTTTCCTGCCTGTTGGTTTCCTGGTCGTTTTCCCCCTGGCTCCAGTATTTGGATTATCGGGTTTTTTGCTACATTTCGTGGACACCTTTAGTTGTAGGTTGGTTTTCTTTTATTATTAAATATATATTTTTTTCATCACCTTTGCATTTGGGTCCTGCTTCCTGCTCAGCCCTGACAAATTCTCTGAATTTGTGAGGAATCTGACTCCGAGGCATGTACTTTCATTTCTCGTATTTCTTTTCCAGTTACTCAAAAAGACCTCAGCAATAATGTTTCACATTTGACGACTCGCGGTCCGGCTGCTAATATCCACAGAATCCCTCCGCCGCGCATCCCCCCGCTGCCCTAGCTTATTGAGGACGTTTGCAGATGAAAAGAATCGTAGAGACTGCTCAATAGGATTCTAGCAATATAACCAGATTCATACCTATAGCAGTATCAGCTATGTAGGTTTGCAGTTTAATCAGTTCAAAATCATATTTTAAACTAAGGATCTTCTGGAACGTGTGAACGTGACTCGCAGTGTTGCTGAAATCTTCTCCTTTACTGCGGATACAGAAAAAGGCTAAATCAGGAGGAAACTTGCGGATGATAACATCACACCCACTTTCATACACAGCTGAAATATGAAGAATGAACTTCCTCCTTCCTGGACATTCGAGCAGGACGGTCTTGTCGTCACTGCTGTGAACCCGAGGACACGATTTATCTGAAACCTGAGGAGCTGGTGAGTCATTCCTGGATTTTTCATTCATCTTTCGTCTGCATTTGTCATTTTAGTGAATAGAAGTAAATTAACATCATAACTGCTTTGTATTTTTTATGCATCTAAAACAAGTTTATCCATAAATGAGGATTTAAATCTCAAATAAAAGCTGTTTTTCTGATGTTTCCCCATTAAATTTCATTAATACCCGACTATTAGTAATTAGTATTAGTATTAATGTTCTACAAAGTTAACTGAAATCTCATTGAAGCAGCTACATATTTTACTTATTTTAGAAATTGGATTGATGTAAAATAGATGTTTGTAGAAGTTTGAGCATTAGATTTAAAATTAATTTCTCACCACTGATAGAAAATACATTATTACTTTCTGCAGTATGACATCGTCGTAATAATGCATCAGCGGGTTTGTGAGTCATCAACAACTTTTTGTTTTGTTTTGCTTTAATTCTAAGGGCTTTATTTACTCTTTATCTCAGGAAAACTTGATTTGACATCAATCATTCGGCTTGGTCTAAACTGAACTGTAACTTTGTTCTCTCGATTGATGATGAAGAGTTTTTCAGAGGAAGATGCTGCGCCTCCCGCCTCTCGCTGCCCTCGTCCTCCTCTTCTCGTCCATCGGTCCCAGCGTTGCTGAAGTGGTGCCGTTGATCGCACAGTGTCAACAATTCTTTCTTCAGAATAATCCACCGGAGATACCGGGAATCTTGGTGGGAGGGAACATCCTGAACCAGAACAGATACAAGCCCATTTGCCAGACCTTGGCGAACACGGTAACGTTTGTGACGCTCTACGACATCACCAACAAGATTCCAGTGTTTTCTGCCTACAAGTACAATGGGATATCACTGGTTCCAAGACCTAAAACCCCTTGGAAGATAGAACCACAGGTGTGTTTTGTTATTCATTTGCAAGTGTAATATTGTGTTTTGGGGGGATTTCTACATCACATCCACAACCATAGTGGCGGTTTCAGAACCAAGATAGGATGTATCTTTATTAATCCCCCTTCAGGAAAATTCAACCTAGACACAGCAGCACCGAGAAGTAGAAGAAAAAAAAGCGAAAGAGGAGTTTTGCAAAATCCTCTTCACCTTATTGAAATATGTTTTTAAACTGATGAAACTGCAAAACTACATCACTGATGCTAAAAAAAGATGTTTGAACCCCTGTAGGTATACATGTGGTTATATTGCTATAATCATATTGAGCAGTGTCTAGTTGCTGCTACTTTCATTTGTTCAGATAATGAACAAGTTGTATAATATTGAAGGGGTGTTCACGTCGCATGAGATTGTGAAATTGTTTTAAAATGTGTGCGTCATCTTTGCGGAACCAAATGTACGTTTCATCTGCTCTCCTGTCATCTTGTCCACATCAGTAATTTAGCCTTCCGTTTGTCTTTACAGCTTGAGAACCCAAATAACAATGCCAATATGAGGAAAGACAATGGCGCTGTGTATAACAACCAGGCCGGCACGAAAGATTACAATAACCAACAAGGATTCGACAGAGGGCATTTATTACCAAGCTGTTATGGTTTTAGCCAAGAAGATAAAATCTCTACCTTTACCCTGACCAACATTGTTCCACAAGTAGATACGTTTAATCAGGGAAGCTGGAGCAATATGGAGAACTGCGTCAAATGTGTTCTGGATGAATACTGCATCAACAACAACGGCTTAAGAGAAGGCTATGTGGTCATCGGAGCACAGCCCGGCAACAACTTCCTCAAGAACAAGATGAATATTCCCTCCATGCTCTGGTCAGCATTCTGTTGCTATAGTCACAGTCAGGGGATGTGGTTAGCAAGTGCTCACTGGGGCCAAAACATTCCAGATGAAAATCAGAAATATCTCCAGACGAAGACCTTGGCAGAGCTCCGCAATGAACTGGGACAAACGATTGAAGTGTTTTCTGGAACTCAATGTCCTCTCCACACAACTGTCACTCATCTCTACCCACACCTAAGCACTGTCTGCCACTGCCCACCACACGTTTCAACAACTTCTGCTCCTCCCACAACTACCTCTACCCCTCCAGTTTCAACATTTACACCTCTTCCTAGCACATCTGACTCACCAACCACCACATCTGGCTCACCCATGACCTCATCTGACCCTATTAGCACCACATCTGGCCTTTTTACTACAACGCATGGAACTTCACCTACATCTGGTCATTACACTACCACACCTGGCACTGTCAGTACCACATCTGGCCTTTTTACAACCACACCTGGGACTTCATCTACATCTGGCCCTGCTACTACCACATCTACCCCTCTTAGTACCACATCTACCCCTCTTAGTACCACATCTGGCCCTGTCAGTACCACATCTGCCCCTCTAAGCACCACATCTGGCCCTGTCAGTACCACATCTGCCCCTCTAAGCACCACATCTGGCCCTGTTACTACCACATCTGCCCCTCTAAGCACCACATCTGGCCCTGTCAGTACCACATCTGGCCTTTTTACAACCACACCTGGGACTTCATCTACATCTGGTCCTGCCACCACCACTTCTGGCCCTTTTACAACTATATCTGGCCCACTTAGTACCACATCTGGCCTTTTTACAACCACACCTGGGACTTCATCTACATCTGGCCCTGCTACTACCACATCTGGCACTGTCAGTACCACATCTGGCCCTTTAAGTACCACATCTGGCCCTGTCAGTACCACATCTGGCCCTCTTAGTACCACACCCGGCCTTTTTACTACTACACCTGCGACTTCTACATCTGGTCCTGCCACTACCACTTCTGGCCCTTTTACAACTACATCTGGCCCTCTTAGTACCACACCTGGCCCTGTCAGTACCACATCTGGCCTTTTTACAACCACACCTGGGACTTCATCTACATCTGGCCCTGCTACTACCACATCTGGCCCTGTCAGTACCACATCTGGCCCTCTCAGTACCACACCTTGCCCTGTCAGTACCACATCTGGCCTTTTTACAACCACACCTGGGACTTCATCTACATCTGGCCCTGCTACTACCACATCTACCTCTCGTAGTACCACATCTGGCCTTTTTACAACCACACCTGGGACTTCATCTACATCTGGCCCTGCTACTACCACATCTGCCCTTCTAAGCACCACATCTGGCCCTGTCAGTACCACATCTGGCCTTTTTACAACCACACCTGGGACTCCATCTACATCTGGCCCTGTTACTACCACATCCGCCCCTCTAAGCACCACATCTGGCCCTGCCAGTACCACATCTGGCCTTTTTACAACCACACCTGGGACTTCATCTACATCTGGCCCCACTACTACCACATCTAGCCCTCTTAGTACCACATCTGGCTTTTTTACAACCACACCTGGGACTTCATCTACATCTGGCCCTGCTACTACCACATCTGCCCCTCTAAGCACCACATCTGGCCCTGCCAGTACCACATCTGGCCTTTTTACAACCACACCTGGGACTTCATCTACATCTGGCCCCACTACTACCACATCTAGCCCTCTTAGTACCACATCTGGCATTTTTACAACCACACCTGGGACTTCATCTACATCTGGCCCTGCTACTACCACATCTGCCCTTCTAAGCACCACATCTGGCCCTGTCAGTACCACATCTGGCCTTTTTACAACCACACCTGGGACTCCATCTACATCTGGCCCTGTTACTACCACATCCGCCCCTCTAAGCACCACATCTGGCCCTGCCAGTACCACATCTGGCCTTTTAACAACCACACCTGGGACTTCATCTACATCTGGCCCCACTACTACCACATCTAGCCCTCTTAGTACCACATCTGGCTTTTTTACAACCACACCTGGGACTTCATCTACATCTGGCCCTGCTACTACCACATCTGCCCCTCTAAGCACCACATCTGGCCCTGCCAGTACCACATCTGGCCTTTTTACAACCACACCTGGGACTTCATCTACATCTGGCCCCACTACTACCACATCTAGCCCTCTTAGTACCACATCTGGCATTTTTACAACCACACCTGGGACTTCATCTACATCTGGCCCTGCTGCTACCACATCTGCCCCACTTAGCACCACATCTGGCCATGTCAGTACCACATCTGGCCCTCTTAGTACCACATCTGGCCCTGTCAGTACCACATCTGGCCCTCTTAGTACCACACCCGGTCTTTTTACTACCACACCTGCAACTTCTACATCTGGTCCTGCCACTACCTCATCTGACCCTTTTACAACTACATATGCCCCTCTTAGCACAACATCTGGCCCTGTCAGCACCACATCCAGCCTTTTTACCACCACACCTGGGACTTCATCTACATCAGTCCCTGCAACTACCACATCTGGCCCTGTCAGTACAACGTCTGGGCCTTTTACTTCCACACCTCCCAGTACAACATCTGCCCTTCCCACAACTACAACTAGTCATGCTGCTACGACAACCAGTGCTTCCTCAACTACTGCTCCTGCCACTCTGAGCACCACTGGTCCTACAACTACGGAAACACCAGCAACAACTATTCTTCTAACAACCACTCTCCCTCTGACCACAACATCTGTTTCTGCAACTACTAAACCTCAAACTACTACCATTCGACCAACAACCACACTGCCTACAACGACCACCAAAACTACAACTGCTACAACCTCCACTACGACAGTTACCACTGCAACCACAACCACCACAACTACAAAGAAGAAAAAGGAAGATGAAAAAAACAATGAAAGTGAGCAGGAAATAAATAATCAAGGACAAGGAATAGGAGATATAGTACCAAATTTACTTGTTCCAGGCAGTGGATTAGCTTTGGGAAGCCTAGGTGCTGGTTTCACCGCATTATTTGGTGGAATTGCAAGTGCATTTTCAGGATTGTCCGGGTCATTTTTGACATCACTCGGACTAGGAAATATAGCTATTGTTTTGCTTTCAGCCAGTCCACCTCCTGTTGCTGGTCCTCATCCAAACAATGAGCATCCAGATGCCACTACTCCTAAAACTCCTACCACCACACTTATGTCTGTTATAACGTCTGCAATTCCAGCCATGGACGTTTTAACTGTTCTGGCCGTTTCTGTTGCTGCTGCCACCTCCACAGCGCCTCCTGGCAGCAAACCCATTGCCACAACAAGTCCTCTCAAAACTCCTTCCATGCCAGCAAAAGCAATTACTATTCATCCAGCAACTACTACAGAACAATCATCTGTCAGGCCTTTGACCGTGGGCCAGGATTCAACAACTGCAATGCCCCAGACAACATCAGTCCAAGCCAACTCCGCTGTGGCCGTTACCTCAACCCCCTCTGTCGATGCAGTTACGACTCAGACAGATTCAATTTCTGAGGAAAGCACTAATACCAAACCTTCTTCAGCCACTGCTACTCTTTCTGCTCAGCCTCACACTGCTGACAGCACTTTCAGTGGCAGTACTGTCCCTTTAAACTCAACTGATCCTCAGCTTACATCAGCACCAGCCACCACTTACCTCGCAGAAACGACCACTGCTCCATTAACTTCTCAGAATAGTTTGTCTTTTTCTTTAAGCACCACCTTTGCTCTTACAAATGCCACTTCTCCTCTCGGCTTTTCTCCTAATCAGACCTTCACTTCTGCAATTCACACCACAAATGTTTCTCAGTCAAACTCCACTAGTCCCCCAACGTCAGTAGCTCATCGCATCATGTCCACCCATCGTCCGACTTCTCACTCAGAGCCTCCTCCAACCTCGAGTGCACCAATGGTGTTCAACCCTCCTTTTCCTCTTTCAAATTCCACCATCCCATGTCCTCCTCTTGCACAAATATCTATTTTGCACCAATACCAGAACATCCTTGCCTACTACCAGTACCAGTTACACCAATACCAGACTGTCAACTAGCAGGAGTTTTGTGCTCAAGTGTTGATACTTGGCATTACACCCCAATCAAGCAGTGACGCCACTAACTACTACCAGCTTCTCTACTGACACACAGGAGAAAGCAAACTCCACAGTCTCTCGCACATCAAAAAACATACCATAACTAATGAAAATATGAAATGATGGACATAAGTATTTCTATCTATTCTGCTCTAATAAACCTTTAACTCCTCATCAACGGGTTTACTTGCATTTAAATGTTGTAATGGTTTTTATCTAATAAAACAATAAAACAACAGGATTAAGTGTCATAATAGAACGATATTCCCCCTAATGTCCCCTTGCCATCGCTCGGATTGACATCATAGCATATGATTGACGGATGATCGTTGGAAATAATTCGGCTTCCTTTAACTGTAACACGGAGGAATCAGTGGAGCATGTCGTTTTACACTGCTATAAATTGCAATTCCTGCAATATTGTTCCAGACATACAGAGGAATTGAAAAACCGTTTGTCTCGGACCCAAGGTGCAATAGTACAAAAAAAAACTAAACAATAAAATAAGTATGTATATACAATAAATGAATTCTAAATAGTGCAAAAGTAAGAGTAAGGCAAAACCACAAGGGATAGAAAAGCTAAAGAAATTGAAAATGTGTTTAAAAATTTATGTATTTATTCATTCAATATCTGCATTTTATGTTTTCATTTTAATTTTGTTTTGTTTGTTTTGATTGTTGTTTTGGGTAGAAATCCTCTGGCTCACACTTCAACAGTAGGTGGCGGTAATGCGCCATAACGCTGGTTGCGACCCGACAAAAAAAGAAAAGGAGGAAGAAGAAGTTCGGCTTCCTTCCGTGCGCACGTCACGTGATTCCAAACCAAAACACTCGGGCTCTTCGCGGAAGCTAGTGATGAAACTACCCCAGAAAACAACAGCAAACGCCGCGGACGTTACGATGCGTTGCTTGCGGGTTATGCGGTGAAGTAGCCGGCTAATGCCAGCGAGCTAACCCGCCCCCCCCCCCCCCCTCCGTCACGCCATGAATCTCAGAGGACTGTTCCAGGACTTCAATCCCAGGTAGCGCTAGCCGCGACCTAGCAACTCTAGCTAACTAGCTGCGTAGCTAGCTACATTGCTAACTAGCTGCGTAGCTCCTTTGCAATGTTTGGCTGTTTTTCTTCGCCCCCGTCCTTCTTTTGTTTTCACGCGTGGAATGGGTTTCCCCCCAAGTAGCTGAAGTAGGGAAGTAAATGTCACGTGAGTAGCGGAAACTTAAAAAAAAAGAAAAGAAAGAAGGTTAGCTAGCTAGCTAACCCGGGCCTGGCTAACATGCTAGCTGCAGTGCCGTTGCTGTTTCCGCTAGCTCACAGTTTGTTTTAGCTCCACGTTAACTGTGCTGTCATCGAGTTCACACGATCGTTCAGTATTTTCGATCATTATTTCGTTGCTATTACAGTTATTGATTCGTGGCGTCGTGTCAGTGAAATGCGTTTTGAGACAATACAACTTAGTCAATTTCTCCTCACGTGTTTTTACAGTTACCATGCTCATAATGAGGTGACACAAGGGATCGATCGAGTGTCACGTTCAGTTGTGTTGTTGTTTTTTGTATTTCACTGTTAATGTTGACGGTTAAAAAACGAGAGGGGGAAACAGGAGCTTTGGACAGTTTGGATGTTATGGAAATGAGCCAAAGTACACAATTATAAATTGTGGATTATGAGTGATGGATATATAAACTTATAATAATTCAGTTATGGTATTATACGTTTCAGCTAGAGCCCGACAGATTTGAGCCTTTGAATGTGCGTTTTTGTTTTACATTTCAGATAAAATAAATGTTTATTGTCATAATTCAAATTCTATTTATTTTCCAATGTATAATTATTTATGATAAAGTTTATGGTTTAACTAAAATATTAGTTTTAGCTCAATTGCATTTATGTCACAAAGGTTTGATAAGGAATCATTGACAGATTTAAAAAACACACAAATATATATATGTATATATATATATATGTGTGTGTATATGTGTGTGTATATATATATATATGTATGTATGTATGTATGTATGTGTATATATACGTATATCGGCTGATGTATAGCTATAGGGAATCATACTCCCTAATATCGGCATCGGCCCCCAAAAAATCCATATGCAGGTGAAAGAAATTGAATCCAAATCCATGAAATATGCTCAGTGAGATAAATCAAGTGTCAGGTTGTGAGTATCCACTGTTGTCATTGTTTTCTATATTTGATGCAATCTTCTCCCTCTATTATTAAAATATTAGATTCTTCCCTTCACGCTGTCCTACTTTATCTGATCAAGGACACAAATCTGTCCACGTTCCCACTCTGTGATTTCCTTACTTACACATTTCAGTATGCGACGCCACTCATCTTTCTATTCTGTTGTTTGGTTTCGATTGTGTGTTAAGGAGAAAGTTTCCCCTATCCATTTTCTGTGACTGTCAAAACTCTGGGAATTTCACCATGGAGTCAAATCCCCCCCCCCATCTTCTTGTTGCAGTAAGTTCCTGATCTACTCGTGCCTGCTGCTGTTCTCCGTGTTGCTGTCCCTGCGGCTGGATGGAGTCATCCAGTGGAGCTACTGGGCCGTGTTCACCCCCATATGGCTGTGGAAGCTGCTGGTCATCTTCGGGGCGTCAGTGGGCACCGGGGTCTGGGCCCACAACCCCCAGTACAGGTAGACTCCCAACATGCATGTATATAGATCAGACGGTCAAAAGCCTGGTATTAATAAGGCATAGGTACATTAAACTGATTCTCTTCTCACCTTACACTCAATGATTAATGGCTGGCGAGGAAATTAAATAGATTTTGTCCATTTCGTTTTTGCCTCCTAAATCCTCAAAGTGTGCGGACGGACTTTCTCTCCTCAGGGCCGAGGGGGAGACGTGCGTGGAGTTCAAGGCCATGCTGATAGCGGTCGGCCTCCACGTGCTGCTGCTGATGTTCGAGGTGCTGGTGTGCGACCGCGTGGCCAGGGGGAACTACTTCTGGCTCCTCGTCTTCATGCCGCTCTTCTTCGTGTCGCCAGTCTCCGTGGCGGCCTGCGTCTGGGGGTTCCGACACGACCGCTCTCTCGAGGTGAAGGAATCCGACAGGAGACGTGTTCTGCTTTTTAATTTTGTGTGTGTGTGTGTGTGTTTTAAGCTAATACGTTTTAACTTCTTTTGCCTGAAACATCTGACGTGACCTTTATGATGCGTGAAACACATTAAAATTGAATCCTTTTAGTTTCCAATGCAAGACAACAATATGAGAAATTCTTCATTCATCCCCAAATGCAAGAAAGAAGTAAAAGATGTTAGTGGTTTCACTTTGGTTTGAAATTAAACATGTCTGAAGGTTTCTCCTCTTCGTTCCTCTCTCCCTCTCCTCAGCTGGAGGTGTTGTGTTCGGTCAACATTCTCCAGTTCATCTTCATCGCTCTGAAGCTGGACAAGATCATCAACTGGCCATGGCTGGTGAGGAACACAAACACAGAATGAACGTACACTGCAGAACCACGTGTCATTTATCATTTCATTATTCTTAAATTTGTATATTTGTGTGTGTGTGTGCAGGTGGTGTGTGTCCCGCTGTGGATCCTAATGTCCTTCCTGTGCCTCGTCGTGCTCTACTACATCATCTGGTCCGTCCTCTTCCTCCGCTCCATCGACATCATCGCCGAGCAGCGGCGGACCCACATCACCATGGCGATCAGCTGGATGACCATCGTCGTGCCACTGCTCACCTTTGAGGTGAGTGTTACTGCTCTGTGCACATTTGGCGAATTTGTATTTCCTGTTATTTATAATTTTTTTTCTCAAACCCAAATGAAATGTGATCTTTTCAATTCTCTTTTTGAAGAAAATAAGCTGAGGTAATAACTTCACCCTTTCTTAAAGAAATACATAGAATAATTGATTCTAGCAAGATGCGGTTATTATCTGTCATAGAAGTTTAATAGTAAGTTCAAAATGTCTACAGTGTTTCCTGGAATTGAGGAGAAACAGATAACTTCAAATATAAAATGTGTCAAAATAAAACATCTCAAATGTTCAGTTTGTTTTAGAGGCACAGAGTTAAGAGTTAGAAAATTACCACAAAGCCTGTAGTGAACTGTAAATCAAATATTTGTATCGTAGAATGTAATTTTTTATTGTACATTTTCATACGTGCCACTCGCACCTTTGACACCGGATCGCAGCCACTGACCACTGAGCGTTCTTGTGTCCCGTTCAGATTCTCCTGGTGCACAAGCTGGACGGCCACAACAGCCTGAGCTACGTGTGCGTGTTCGTGCCTCTGTGGCTCTCGCTGCTCACGCTCATGGCCACAACCTTCGGCCAGAAGGGAGGGAACCACTGTGAGTATTTAACGTCTCCACCGGGGGGCCTTACTGCGTCTGCTCACATCTTATATTTTGTATCAGCTTATCCTGAAAGCACCGAACACTGCTGCTGTTTTATAAAAAGCCATTTTCGGAAGCAAACTCCGGAAAATGTCAGAAATAATGGGTCAGGACATTTCCCGGAGTTTCTGTTTTTTGTTTTAGTTTCTGACACTGTCATGAAGGTGTTTATTTGATGTTATGTTTCAACATTGACGTCATAGTTTGATATCAGAAAGCATTTTAATAGATGCTCAGAAAGCATATTAATAGATATTTTCAGCTCTATAATTTCCCTTTTGCCCCGATGTTCCCCATAGGGTGGTTTGGCATCCGCAAGGACTTCTGCCACTTCCTGCTGGAGCTCCTCCCCTTCCTGCGCGAGTATGGCAACGTGTCGTACGACCTCCAGCGCAGCGAGGACCCAGAGGCGGCCGAGGACCTTCCCATCCCCGAGCCGCCGCCCAAGCTTGCCCCCATGTTCCACAAGAAGACGGGCGTTGTGATCACGCAGAGTCCCGGAAAGTACTTCGTCCCGCCGCCTAAACTCTGCATCGACATGCCCGACTAACGGTGGAGCGGCGGCGGCGTGAGGCAGGGGCCTGCTGTACTTTTTTGCGTTCAACTCTCATGAAGCTAAAACAGCAGAGGACATATGCGTATCTTTTTTTGCCGGTTCCTTCGCTGGAAAGGGTTCAGACGCCAGAGCAATTATTACAGGATCCAGAATCCTGGCCCTGGTTTTCACTGGCAGTTTATGATGTAAAGACACCCCCCGCCCCCCCGCCCCCCCGCCCCCGCCTAATTCTTCTGAGACTGTTCTGTTCCACACCTGCAGGTGGAGTTTCACTGCGTAGTTTTATCCAACACCTTGTGGGGGAACCCACCACAGAAGCAGCTCGCGACTCACTTTGGATCTGAAAATTTAGGGCCTGAGACACGGAAGAAGATCCGAAAAGAAGATCCGCCACTTTGGGTTCAGAGACGACGCTCGCCTTGATTTACGATGGGGACCATTCAGAAAGACTCTGGCTTTGAATTTGGGATCAGCTTCTTGCTCCTCTTGCTCCTGTTTTTTTTTTTTTTCGACCATGTAGGCGAAAAAAAAAAACAGGGTCAAAGGCAACGCTAAGATTATTTTTCACGTCCGTCTTTTGTCACAGGGTGACATTAAATACGTCGACGCAAAGACGCAAGTAGACCAACTTCATTTAAAGTCGACGGTTTGAACAGACGGCCGACGACTCTTCTGATGAGCATGAGAGACGGATGGGAAATAGTTTGGATTCTTTGCTTTTTAAAAGACAAACGATGGAAATGGCACTTTTGTGAATATGTTCCGAGAGGAACCCTGTCTGATTTATCCGTTTTTGTTTTTTTGTTGCTGTTGTTGTTGTGAAGAACAGGTTGTCAGGTTTGGGACCAGACGAATCTTGGGAAGATAAAAAAAAGTATTTTCTTTAAAACTTTGAGCGTGAGTCGCCACGTGACGTGTCGAAAGAGTCGGTCGTGTAACTCTGACTCATAAAGCCCCAAAATGTTGAATTTTGATGCGGTCAAACAGCTTCCGCGTTATTCCAGTGGCGGAAGTTTTCAACCGTAGAAAATGTGACAATTCAATAGAGAAAGAAAAAAGCAAAACAAGGTGTATTCTTTGTCCCCTTTAGTCGCTAAAGACAGACTTTAAAATCCGACAAATATGAGCTACAAGTAAAATTTGTGAATTAAGAAAAAAAATTCATTCAGTTGTGTAAAATTCCCGTGTGTTTGTATGACGTCCGATTTCCTCACGTTCCCCCGAAAAGCGAAAACAAATCGTCCTCCCAGCTTTTTTCTTTTCTTTTCCTTCGACAACCCCGACGTCTCGTTTTTGTTTCCTGTCTTTTTTTAATTTTCATTTTGAGGTTGGTCTGATTTGTTCATAACGCTCCAAGTAAAAGTTATGCAACAAGAGCAACCGGGTTTTCTTTTGGTCATGGTTCAGTCATCGCCACAACACATACACGCACACTTATACAGATTTAATTATTTTTTGCTGTCTGTTATGTTTGTACAATTTTTTAATTTTTGCTACGAATTAATAGATTTTTCTTCGTTTCACAGGTTGATGATGATGATGGTAAAGACCAGTGAGGCTGTCGTCAGAGTCCACATCATTGTTCCTGCCTCTATAATAATCTTAGAATATAATATATCTATAGCATAACAGTTTGACAGTTGAGTTAAATCCTTTAAATCCGATTTTGTTTCTTTGAAGGACGCGATCAATAATCACAAATCATCTCGTCGGCAACACAAAGTGAATCTGGAGCCTCGGCTTCACCAGCCTCAGTGTGTCTGTTGTTCAAAACGGAACATTATTCAAAAATAAGAAACTTTATTGTTACATTCTTAATACCAAGGTTTCATCACATTTTTTTTTAAAGAACAAATATAGCAGCAACTTTACATAAACACATCGATGAACCTTCGATGTGTTTATCGAAGGTTCAAGTAAGTCAGTTTGTCTCAGTTTCATTTTTGAGATGGAACATTTGTGTGTGTGTGTTATGTCAGCACTCCTTGTGAACAGTAGAGCTGCCAGACGGTTCTGCTCAGAGCCGGACCCAGGTTCCTGAAATGCAAAAAGGAAACGTTTAATTTCGTGTCACAGGGTTGTTGTTATTTTTTTTGATAGTTTCATCAGCTCAAACGATCGCATCGCAAGTTTCACACACGACAAACCTGTTGAGTTTCCCGTATCTGATGGAAGAGAGGAGTTTCTCCTTCTCAGCTTCACTCGAACACTGTTCATAAGCCGACAGCAGGCTGAGAAGAGAAAGAAATATACTAATTCATCGGACTTGTGTAGTTACAACTGATTAAGTCACGATTGTCTGTACAAAACACAATCTGCATTTCAAAGGTTTTCAAAATGCGATCTGAAATGTTACATCGTTTTCTTAGGAGGCAGCCATTTTGTTATGTGTTTTCTCTTTGATCTAAATACGCGTGCGAGAAAGAGTGACCTGTAGGGGGTGCTGTATCTCTCTAGTATCGCCGCTGCCTTGTCTCCGGACAAGCCGCTGATCTGCATCAACTGCCTGGCAAACACTTCCCTCACCGTCTGACTCTGGAACCACACAGATGGAAAAACTGAGAAATATATATATATAAAAATCGTGGTTCAGGATGTAGAGCGGGTCGCCAGCCGATTAAAAAGAAAATTTGAGTCCTGGCTCCTCTGGCTGTCAAAGTTCTCCTTGGGGCAAGGAGCTGCTAAGAATATGACAAAATAAATAAAACCACGAGATAGAATAAAAAATGACAATGTAAAACTGTAAACTGATTTACTGATTTCAAAAGAAACAAACGAGGTAGAATTTAGAAAAAGGAAATAAGGACGCAAAATGTTTAAAAGAGCAGTAAATAGAATAAAGTTAGAAGGTTAGAAAACATAGAAGCAATAAAATAAAGTAATGTCTTGAAACCAGGCTGGAGAGGTAAGTTTTAAGTTTTCGTATACATTTCAAGCACATAGAGAGAGGGAGAAAAGTGTTATATAACTGTAGTTCTATGTGTAGAAACCGAAGTAAGTCGTCGGTCGCACACCTTGTTTTTCACAGCTCCGTGGTTGAACTCGGTAAACGACATGAGGGAGCAGGACGGGAGGCTCCCTCGCTCCTCGTCGCTCGCCCCGTCCCCCTCCAGCTCTCTGGAGCGGCAGACCAGCGTACGGTTCTGAAACACACACAGAAAACAGATTCCTGAGCCCGATGTAGAACATGTGAAATGTGTTTATATGGGGCTGAAATAGTTCCCGAACAAATGTACTTTATCTTCCCGTGTGTGTGTGTGTGAGACCTGGTACAGTTTGGTGAGGTATCGGGTCATGATGGTGAGGTAGGCCGCAGACTCCCTCACATCCTGGACTCTCTTCACGAAGAAGCCATCGACCACCTGCCACGTAAACACACACATTAAAACACACGAACAACAATGTATACAAACGAGATGGAGACAGTTTCCCGTAAAAAAAAAGAGGTGTAACTACACACGTTTCTACAAGTAAATAGACAATACACCATATAAATAAATGATAAGGACAGAAATATTTTTGCTACCATGATAAAAGAATAGAGGAACTGTGGGTAGGTATTCTTTGTATTTCAGAACAAATATTTGACATTAACGCTTTCAAAAACAATTATTGTGTCACCTGTGTGTTGACGATGGCCTGCTGCAGCGTGGCCTCAGGTAAACTCAGGTGTGAGGCCGCCGCCCCGCACTCCTCCACCAGGTAGACGGGCCGGCGGAGACCACACCTCTTCAGACGGAACTGATGGAGGGAGAAATGCTTCCGTTCCCATGTCGAGTTTTTGTACGATAAACGCAGAATTCTTCATTTTGCATTAACACGAACCGACCTTCTGTTCCCGGAAGCGTCCGTCGATGATGCTGCCACACAGATCGTCCATCCTCTTCCTCTCGATGACGTAATCGAGGACCAGCTCTCGGCCGACGGCGGCTCGCAGCTGACCTGAGGAGGGAGAAGAAGAAGAGACAGTGAGTTGAGAATGTACTCATCTTTTATCTCCTTGTTCTGCAGGAGGCAGCTCCAGCACTTCAGTCACATTGTCTGAATCTGTGCCACGATACAAAAAGCTTCTATTTGATGGCATTGTAGATTCATACTGTACGTCTCAAAACACAAATTTAAGTTGAGACTTAATTTTTATTCAAGAAAGAGAAGACTACAAAAGAAGAAATGCGAAGACTAGAAGAGACAAGGTAAGAGTTAGTTTCAACAAACCAAGATGGTGCAGGTTGAGAACCTGCAGCGGGGGTTCTGCTCAACTTCCCTGTCCAGTACTGAACCGTGTTACCTGGAACAGGTGCGACCTTCTCCCGAGCCGTCCACAGGAAGTCTCCCACATTCAACTTCCTGATGTCGAAGTTCACCCCGTTCCTCTGGAGCTCTTTGACCAGCTCCTGCTTCCGCTGGTGGCTGCTGCCGCCGCCGCTGCACAGACACACGTCGTGAGACATAGAGTAGATTTTTTTTCAGGATGAGGATAATGTATAAACTCTTACCCAGTAGTTTCAATGAAGTCCACACAGAGTACGATCTCATAGGTTCCCGGTAGGAGAAGTCCTGCGTTTGGCTTCCTGCTCGTCTGTGGATCCGAACCGGTCGCGTCCACCTTCGTCTCCGTCTCCGTCTGCGAGTCTCCGGTCTTTGCGGGACTGTGACGAGGAAACGATGAGTTGTTTGTTCCAGCAGGAAGACGAAACAGAGAAGACGACACCTCTCTCACTGTCCACTCACTGTGTTCTGTCCTCCTCCTCCTCTTCTTCATCACTAGCCGTCAGGTCCACAACCCCAGGACCACCCTCCTCCTCCTCCTCCTGCACCTGCGAACCTTCACCCCGAGCCTCTGATCCTCGCTCCGCCGCATCCAGTCGCTCGGCCAGAGCCAGACCCTCTTCACTAAGAGAATATCTGAGAGAGAAAACTGGTCGTCATCGTCATCGTCATCATCATCATAAACTTATGACTTAACGTTTCCTCCCCGGTAGCTGTGGCGACGCCGACTCACAGACGATATCGCTGCAGGTCAGGAAAACTCTGTGAGCGGAGGTGGAGTGTGTCGGACTACAGGTGTAAGTGAATCCATTAATTCGACGAGTAATAAAACTTGCAAAAAGGCCGATTTTATGTAAATATGCACAAAAACAAAGGTAGGTGTGCGCGTGTGTCTGTACCTTGCAGGGTTGTGCGTCTTCACCAGCAGGCTCTTCTGGATCAGCGTGCTGACGGACGACCAGGCCGTGTACTTGCTGCCCAGATCAGGCTGCAGGTGTGGGAGTGAGATGGAGACAGGAAGTCCGACGCCTGCCATCAAAGTGAGCTCATGCGTTTGTTGTGTTATATATAAAATGTATATATATTTTACTCACAACACTAAACGATTTATCGCAGAGCAGCTGAGCTTCGTCTTGTAGCTCCATCTTAAACATAAAACCTTTACTGCCCGGGATCTGGAGATGGAAGATGAGGACGACGGTGCAAAGTGAGGACATGGTGAAATATTGACATATTTAATATTTTCCAACAGGGACAGAATTTTGACCTGTGACTGTCTGTAGAGGGTGAGGAGAACAGCATGACCCCCCGACCTCTTCTGAGGCACGTACTCCCTCTTCTTCCTCCTCCCTCCTCCTCCTTTATCCTTCCCAGGATCCCTTGCAGCATTCGTCTGTAAGGGAAACATAAATCCTTTTTTTACTTCCTTCTAACAGCTGAATGAAATCTTCATGAAAGGTTTTATGTTTCCCATATTTCTCTTAGATTGATAACTGATTATTTTTGCCATTATCGTCAGCGGTAACGGGCGTTAACGCACAAATGTTACACTTTTAAGTTGATATCCTGGAATTCCAGAGAAAAAACATTTAATTTCATTTTAATCACAATTAACTGAACTGCTGAAAATAACTATGTAATCTGAGTTTATATAATTTCCACGAACTCCCTGCATCACCTTTCTGGTTGGAGCCAGGCTGTTGCTGTTGTTGTCCGCTCTGCCAGCAGGGGGCGCTCCCTCGGGCAGCGAGTGGATCGGAGCGTCTGGACCTGGAGCAAAGTGCAATCGTTAAAAAACCGTACACTGTAAAAAAAAAAAGCAAAACAACCTCAGAACAACAACAAAAATAGATTTAGATTATTATCTTATTTTTTTCCGCCTCTGTAGTTTATACTTTGTCTGTGAACACACGTAATGAGCTTTTTGTATATCAGAATGTTATTCCTCCTCCGACTCTCACCGTTGTGACCATGAGGTCGTATAGTTTTATTGTCACGCTACAATAGTAATAATAATAAAAGTCGAGCCACATATCTGGAGAAGATGAATCGAAAGTGAAGCTCACTCCTCCCTCAGCATCTCACCGTTCTCCCTGAGGTGACGCTGCAGTTTGTCGTCCAGTATTTTGCAGATCCCGTCTCCGAAGTTCTGGAGGATCTTCGCCTCTTTGGCGTTTTGCAGAGGCAGCGGATATTTATTCAGAGAGTTGATCGCCTGAGATGAGGTGAACGAACACAGACACACAATGTGTTAAATATGAGCATGTTTGAGTAAGTTACAGAGAACGTGGACAGAAATATGTGGACGTCACACCCACGCGCGAATAACCACAACCGCTGACATCACATGGTTTACGTATTGAGATGTTTGATTCACATTCTTCACCTCATTGGCTCCCCGTCCATGTTAGAATTGATTTTGCGGTTTTACTGATTACTTTTGAAGCACAGCTTGGTCTATTATTGATGGAATGCTCATTTTAATTGTCTGTGATTTGTGTTCTTGTGAAAGCTTCATTCGGATGGTGCTATATAAATGAAATTATTATTGTTCATAATCAAAGTTCCTGATCTGTCGCCGCGTGGCTTCACACCTGACGTCACTGCTGCCACGTGATTGGCTGATTGGTCGAACCTCTAAAACCAAAACAATACAGGGGCTGTCCACATACTTTTGGCCACACAGTGTGACCTCCGTCAGCTCTTCCGAGATGAACAGATCTATATAGTGGGAGGTCCCGGTTCACCTTCTGGTACGTGTACTGGATCTTCAGTCCCTTCTCTTGCGCCTGGTCCCGGAGCTCGGTGAGCCAGCGGAGGAACAGCGGGTTCGGGCAGGGGGGCAGGGCGCGCTTGCGACCCAGACGCCGGTGCGGCTCGGACGCGGACATCACTCAGCACCCGGCGGTAAAAACCCGGAAGTTGTTCAGCTGCTTCTAAAAGTCAATTAGCAAATGCGCGTGTTGCTAACTTAGCTGCTAATGTGGCTAACACACCAGCAGCAGCTGCTGGCGCCTTGTGTTCAAAACACACACACGGTCACTTCCGTGTTGACGCCGGTCACATGACCGGAAGAGGAAAAGTAGACAAAAAAATTCAAAAGAAGTTTTATTTGTACTTTTTCAAATTAACTAACTAACAAAATGACAACACTCCACTTATTAAGTTTTTGACACAGTGTATGGTTGAGCTACATTGTCTTCAAAGACACGATTAATTCGACTGTATTTGCAGTAAAATCCATTGATAGGCTTTCAACGAACGATTATTTTCTTTATCCAATAATCTAACAGTTTATTTTCTGCCTATAAACACGGAAATTTATTTGCTTCAAATAATACTAATAATAATGTATGTTTAAGTCATCAGAAATAGTTGTAGATTAATTTCCTGTGGATCAATTGATCAGTCAAAGCTAATGTGCCCAGCCAATGCTAAGCCTTGCTTTGAGCTAAGCGCTGAAGTTAGCATTCTAATATTTGCTAAAAAGCTGCGGCTAATGGGAATATATTTAGTTTTGATTGGTGCTAGATCAAAATCTAAGGGATCACACTAGAGTTATTAGTTCACTCTGACGGGAACGCATGTGGAAAACCACCAACGTCGGCCTCATGGTGGCGCTAGAGGAAAAGTCAGGGGATCAATTATTACTGACCCGAAGGCCAGCGTTGTCGTACGTGAAACCCGTGGTGCTAAATGTCAAAAACCCCAAATGGCCCTAATGACACCGATCAAGGTAAATAAAACAAATTACAACTAAAAACGACAAGAAAATCGAAATCTGGTGGGAAAATTTCAACGTAAATGTTGAAGTGCAGCCTTAAACAAATATATAAATATTCTGTCATTTCAAAAGTGATGTGTGAATAACAAAATAACTTTTTATCCTCTTTTTTCCCCCCTTTTTTAAATGCAGTTGGTGTCAGCTGACTCCACAGACCGTTATGTGGTTGTCACCCGAAGCCGATTCCATGTCTCCTCAGGGCTGAGAGGGAGTTTGCAGGAATCCTCCAACAAGACCGGACAGGGACCAGGAATCCGACCTCACCCTCGAAGAGACACATCCTCTCCCTGTGTGTGTCTCTCTCTCTCTCACACATGCACACACACACACACACACACACACACACACACACACTCTTTTGTAAGATGCTTGAAAAAAAAGGAAGTGTCAATATTTGTTAACTCGTACTTTTGTGTTCAAGTGAAACCAGGATGCTGATGCCACCATGAGTTGGAGCCCGAAGATGAAATCCTGAGCAAGTATTTTATAGATATGACAAAAAAAAACCTCTTCAGTGTTTTGATCAACTTACCCGCAAACACACAGAAGGATCTACAACTGTAAATATGTCGCCCCATTTCTGCCTCTAGACACGTTTTTCAGTAGCGACTACGTTGCAGTGACTTTATTCTTTATTCATTTTTTTTTTCTGCACAATTGTACGCTGCAATTGTTTTTGCAGTTGCAAGTTGCAAAAGATTTTAAGAATTATGAGACTGAAATATTTTTCTTTTAAAAGTCAAAAGTCAAGTGTTTTTTTCATTAGGTTTACAATAAAACAATAGAAAATAGAAAAGTAGGGAAATATCTTCAGAAAAGCAGGAAGTGTTGTTGAATAACTTACATTTTTAAAATGTATTATTCTTTGATATAATTCTTTTCATTATTAATATGAGATTCTCTCCACTTATCTCCTCACTGAAATAAAAGTGAAGCCGTTTGAAATAACGCAGAAAACACGACAAACACAGTTCAGTGTAATATATTAATCCCTTTAATATGACGCTTTCACTTTTGCTTCATAGAAAAAACTCATTTCTTTGCTGTACAGAAAAACAACCCACAAGAAAAATTTACATGCAATATAAAGGCAGAACAAAATATACATTGTCACATATGTAAATCCTCTTCGCCACGTCACAATCCCCACCATGTAAAAATAGAAACACTCCAAAGCCCGACTTATAATTCACTTAACATCGTATACAGATTCCCAAATCCACACACGTACATTAATAAATATACACACATACTGTATATATATATATATATACATTTATATTGACTGTTGCAGTATAATCCATCACTTCCTTTATCCCTGAGCTCATTGTGGAGACCTCCTCCTCTATAATACATCCTCTCTATGGTCCGGCCGACCCAGCGGTGTCGTCGCTGTCGCCCCCTTGGGGCGAACCGGGCGTCGACCCGGGCGTCGACCCTCCTCCTCCCGCCCCCCCTCTCCTCGCAGCCTTCCCCTTCAGCAGGGCACTATCCGGGTGCAGCGAGTGCAGGTGGACCTGCAGCTCGTCCTGCGCCCCGGCCGTGTGGCCGCACTCCTCGCACACGTACAGCTTGTTGCGTCGCTCCTTGTAGGCGTACTTCAGCGCCACGCTGTGGATCTTCTTCATGTGCGACTCCAGCGAGCAGCGCTGCGTGAAGGCCTTGTCGCACAGGTTGCACTTGTACGGACGGACGCCTGCGTGGAGAGAATTGAGAACGTGTCACGTGTTTTTACTTTGCGGTTGTCGAGCGGTGTGACGTGGAGGCTTTTGAGGCGACCGTTACCTGTGTGCGTGCGAACGTGCCTCTTGAGGTCGAAGGTGTCGTTGAAGCCTTTGCCGCAGAAGGTGCACAGGTGCCTCTTGGTGTCGTTGTGACACTTGATGTGTCGGTTCAACATCCGCTGGTACTGGAACGTCTTCTGGCAAATCTGCACGCAGTTTTTGGAGAAACAAATAATACATTATTTTTGGTTCTGATGAAAAGGAATAGATGGATCCATGAAATGTAAAGATCATCCAAATCTTCGAATCTGGTTCGTCTACGATCACGTTGGCTCTTTTGCTATCTTCCTCTGCGCTGCCTTCGTGGTCACATTGCCACGTGTTTTTTTGCAACTTGCTTCGAACAATTTTCGATCAGCAAAATGCCGTGAAACTGAAACCGTTGGCCGGAATGTTAATCGTCACCCACGGTTTGATCGTGTTTTGCGTAATAAATGACAATAATCTGGATTTTTTTGTTCCCGTCTCTTACCTGGCACACGTACAGGCCCGTCGTCCCCATCGATGAACACTGACTTTGATCCGTTGATCTGGTTACCATGGGGACCACCTCCGGGGGGTCAGGGACCATCGCCAGAGCGACTGGCATCACTGTGGCGTGGGGCGTTGGCGACGTCGTGGCGGGAATGGGCGGGAGAGAGAGCTCGAAGGCCGGGGGGACGGGGGGCAACTCGCCTGTCGTCACCTGAAAGAGGAGAGAGAACCTGAGTTTCCGCTTCGCTTTCCATAAACACTCATCTACCAACTCTCTGCCGCTTGTTTTCGCTCACCTTGATTTTGGACCGGACGAACGTGGAGCCGCCCTGCGACCTTCTCCTGACCTCCGACCTCTCCTCGGGCGGCACTGGCGCCACCGGGCTCTGCGGTCGGCCCAACACCGTGCTGGACGGCAGCTCGGCGTGCGTCAGGGAATCGGACACGGAGTATTTGGCGAGGCAGAGCGGCGTCGACTCGGCGGGGCTCGCCTCGACCTCCATCAACAGGGCGGTCGGAGGGAAGATGGAGACTGAGAGAGGGAGAGACAGAGAGAGAGAGAGAGACTTACTCCCGATATCTTCAATAAGGATAATATTTTATTCTCATCTGAAAAGAGTAGAAAATGAACAGTAGAATTAAATGACTTTAACAGTAGATTAAATCATTTCCCAGGCCAAAATAAAAAACATCCACCAAGATCCAGTTTTCTCAGTTATGAGGATTTGCTAAAATTAATAATTTCATGTTTTTTGATTGACAAAACAAGAAATCCGTTTAGGGTTTTGGAAAATGTAACAGGCCTTTTATTTTTATTTTGAAGATATCTACAGCCCCTTGATTCAAAAGATGAGCCTTCATTTTTGTCTCCACACTTTTCATTGGCTGATACGTCTACAGGCTGAAAGAGAAAATTAATCTCACGGCATACAGACGGAGATGAAAACCGAGGGAGGAAAATCAAAAAAGAGAAGAACGAGAGAAAGACAAAGATATTTATTAATTGTTTTTTGAACAACACAATTTTCCCAACGAGCTGCGGCGCTTCATATTTACACAATCTCTCTATGAGCAAACACGCAGAGTTGAATGTGTTTGTACGTGTGGGTGTGCACACGCTCGGCCTATTGTTTTGAATAACTAATTTTGCACACACACGCACCCACAAGCACACACACACACAAAACCATTACAGACTTGTTCAGCCAGACAGTCTTGCAGCACCAGCTTTGTACCTTCCTCAAACAATCCACCTCCGCAGAGGTTAGTGTGTGCGTGTGTGTGTGTGTGTGTGTGTGTGTGTATGTATATGAGCACACTATAACAACACACTAATGAAAGAGGTAGATTGTGAGAAAGAGAGTCAGATCTATAGTGATAGAAACCACTGGGCCTCCAACGTTCAGGTGTGTGTGCATTTCTTTGTGTCCATGTGTGTGTGTTCAGGTAGCCCAGAGGCAGGTGTGGCTCAGCTCGGCGAATCAGTTGACTCTTCTCCGCGAGATGAAAACCCAGATGATGCCCCGCGGTCAGTTTACAGAGACGACAGGACGCACAGCACCTGATCCGGAGGTAACGGATTGCCGTCATGTGGCGGCTTTGCGACATACATCATACATCATATTTCCTCATCCCTTAGGAAATACGACTCACGGAGGCCCCTCGTGGTTGTCAGTCACGACTTTACAGTGATGCTCACTGGCTGTAATACGGATTTCTACGACATAAAGCTAAGAGATTTGGCTCAATTATCATTTAAAGCCCCAGTGTGTAATTTTTGTACTTCCTTCTGGTGGTAAAGTTGCAAACCGCAAACCAACTAAACGACCAACAGGGGACACTTTATGGTGGCGCAGCGACGCTGATTCCATTTCCGGTTTTGTGCAACAACCATATTCAGCACGACGTAGCAAACATGGCGACTCACACAACTTATACATATACGAATATATTCAGTTTCTGTGAACAAGTTCTTCTAAATATTACAGCCTGCAGCTTCAAATTTTTAAGGAAGTGCAATAAAATTACAATAAATACAGTAGATCTGCTGGAGAGAGAATCTCTCCGTTCATAACTGTTCCTTGTGGGGTGATAGTTTCTTTGGCGACTGCTGCTCGCGGGACATTTAATCTTGTGTTGTTTGTTCAACCCCCCCCCTGAAACAATGAGAGGTGTGTGTGTGTGTGTGTGTGTGTGTGTGTGTGTGTGTGTGTGTGTGTGTGTGTGGGTGTGTGTGTGTGTGTGTGTGTGCGCGCGTGCGTGTGTGTGCGCGTGCGTGAGGGCGTGCGTGAGGGCATCCAGGATCCATCACCCCAATGTTTCTTCCTCGGTGTGATTTTCGCTGACGAAAAAAAACGCTCTTTGATATTTTCTATTGTCGCATTCAATGTGGCTCAGCCGGGAGAATGAGTCAACAATCGGCAGATAACCTTGTCAAACAGTGTGTGTGTGTGTGTGTGTGTGTGTGTGTGTGTGTGTGTGTGTGTGTGTTTGCTAAAGGTGTGCTTGTCTGCAGCAGCAGGCCCGCCTGAACAGTCCGTTACATTTCCTTCCATCCAATAAACATTAACCTCTCAGCAGCAGCAGCAGTAATACGTTGTTTTTGTTTCATCCACAAAGTGTGACATCCCAGTGACGACGAGACGACCAGGAAGTCGCCGATCACACTAGCAGGATGTGATGTGATGTGACGTGCCGTGTTGGGTAGGTGACACGCTTCTTCACTTTGAGACGCAGACAGGCTAACAGTTTCCACCCCCGTTTCCAGGCTTTATGCTAAGTTAGCCGGCGGCTTGGCGAGTACGCAAATAAGTGCTTTTTTCCAAAATGCCAAACTCTTAAATGGGAACTGATAGATAAATCTATAGATAGATAAATAGACAGATAGATAAATAAATAGACAGATAGATAGATAGATAGATAGATAGATAGATAGACAGGCAGATAGATAGATAGATAGACAGGCAGATAGACAGACAGATAGATAGACAGATAGATAGATAGATAGATAGATAGATAGATAGATAGATAGACAGGCAGATAGATAGATAGATAGACAGGCAGATAGACAGACAGATAGATAGACAGATAGATAGATAGATAGATAGATAGACAGGCAGATAGATAGACAGGCAGATAGATAGATAGATAGATAGACAGGCAGATAGATAGATAGATAGACAGGCAGATAGACAGACAGATAGATAGACAGATAGATAGATAGATAGATAGATAGATAGATAGACAGGCAGATAGATAGATAGATAGATAGACAGGCAGATAGATAGATAGACAGGCAGATAGATAGATAGATAGATAGATAGATAGATAGATAGATAGATAGAAGTTCATGACCAGATCATGAACTGAACCGGTTGATTTTAGGCCTGTTACAAACAGGCTCTGGCACATGTTTGTGGGAGAGAAGATACAAATAAACACACACACACACACACACACACACAGAGACAGAGAGAGAGAGAGAGAGAGAGAGAGAAAACACCCCTGTTTCTGAGGGCAATTATCATACCTCTCCCTGTGAGTGCGCGCGTGCACGCGTGACACACACACACACACACACACACAAACACACACACACACACACACACACACACACACACATTAGACACACGTCAGGCAGGTACATCAAGTAACGGCACATACCAGAAACCTAAGCTGAGACCGTTGCTGGGTTCGGAGGAGGAGGAGTGTTGTCGTCTGTGCGTAATTGCGCACGGAAACTTTGTTGTAAAGAAAATGTTCTCGTGGCCAACTGAAGGTTAAACTTTAAATGTATTTGTTTCGTTTGTTTGTTTGCAGCTGTTTCTCATTCTGCTGCTGCGACATTGAAACCGAAACACGAGACAGACTCTTTGAATGAGTTCCCAAGTGCCCAAATAAATGGTTGGTTTGTGCGTAAAAAAAAATCATCCTCGAAAAAAAAGGCTCCACGCGCGCTGCGGATCAGGCCTGAAACCACCGACGTGCTTCTCTGAAGATGAATTATTATCATTATTAGTCTGACAAAGAGTTTGACTCTCTCCTCACTTTATTTGTGTACAGTCCTTTTTTTTTAGGAAGGTCGCCTCCGGTTCATCCACACGTTCCGGTTTCAGACGGAGGATGTAAAAGTCAATGATTAAGAGAGTTAACGGTGATGAGGTAAGGAGGGAGAGAGACACCGAGGGGGGAAGGGAGAGAGAGAGAGAGAGGGTGTAGTCCGTTACTTGTTATCTGATACCGACGTGGTCTCACAATAAAAAGTCACAACAATGGGGATTGTTCTCACGGAGCGAGAGACAGAAGAAGGAGAAGAAGGAGAAGAAGGAAAAAAGATTCTCTCCACTTTTCATTTACAAGAGCAACTCAAAGTTTAAATGTGACACACACACACACACACACACACACGTCGGGACCTGCAGCGACGAGATTCTCTCATCGAACCACAGAAAAAAAACAATAACATCTGCAAAGTGGTGTGTGTAAAAATAAAAAAAATAAAATAAATAAAAATCATTTAAAACGCGAAGCTCCAGAATCACCGACCCCGTGAAGCTCGGGCCTTCACGGGGCTGAAGGTCGGTGTGCGCGGAACAGGCCACACACAGAGTCGTGACATGAAGACAGATATGAAATATGAAAATCACCAACTCACTTTGTATATTTTACTAGGTAAAAAAAAAAAAAAAAAAAACATAAAAAAAACCCAAACATATTTTCCATCAGAGAATCCTTCCACCATGATTGACAGCTTGTCAACACGAGGCCAGAAAGAAAGATGATTTAGATGAAATATAAAACGTCTCCATGCTGGAGGAAGAAGAAGAGGAGCCACACACACACACACACACACACACACACACACACTTTGGCCCCGCTGGCTTTTCCCGTTATTCGGTGCATTGGCCCCGCGGGACTCCGTTACACTCAGCCCCGACCCCCCCCCTTCCCTTCCGTTTCTTCCAAAACCACCAAACAAACCCGTGCGTAAATACGCACCAAAAGGGAAGACGCGCCGGGAATGGAACGCTTCCATGGCTCGTGCCGGACTCACCTGGGATGTAGACGTCCCCGCGCTCGTGGTCCGGCAGCTCGCTCCAGTTCCGCTTGCCGGGCGACACGTTCGCCTTCTTCACCAGGAAAGCCCGCGGCATGGTTGGGTTGTTTCTTCTCACCGACGAGGGGGCAGAAGGAGCTTCTTCTTGTGTTATGTGGCCACGCGGAATTGAAAAAGTTGGAAAAGCAGGAAACTCCAAAGTTGGCGGAGAAGGGGGGAAAAAAAAACCGTTCAGGTGTCGGTCCCTTTCTTCTTCTTCTTCTTCTTCCTTCGTGTTTCTTCCCTCTCGTCTAACACACCTTGTTTTCCTTTCGTTCCGGATTTCCCAAAGAAGCAGAAAGTGTGTGTGTGTGTGTGTGTCCGTCGGTCGTCGGGACTCTGGACTCGGGACAGGTGAGTCCGCTGAGCTCAGGTGAGCAGCCCGGGCAGGTAACGACGAATCTCTCCGCCTGCGCCCTCAAATAACGGGAGTGTGTGTGTGTGTGTGTGTGTGTGTGAGGGGGGGGGGGGGGGACCTGATCGCGCGCACTCACACTCACACACAGTGCGTCGGCAGAGGTGGGTCTAGAAGCAGCAGCACAGGTAGTCATTTAAAAAAGCAGGAAACAGGCGGCAGCGCGCATGCGCCTCAGAAATAACGGTGACAACAAGCTGGAGGGAGCCTGGGTTCGGCCTGTGTGTGTGTGTGTGTGTGTGTGTGTGTGTACCTGCTCGACCGGTTTACCCCTCCTCTCTCTCTCTTTCTCTCTCCCTCACTCTTTCCTTTCCTCTCTCTACCTCCACCTCTTCTCCATTCCGCTTCAAGGTGTGGGGGCAAATGACAAGAAGAAGTAGAAGAGGAAATTGTAGGGAAGAGTGTGTGTGTGTGTGTGTGTGTGTGTGTGTGTGTGTGTGTGTGTGGAAGGGCAGTTACACAATTCAGACACATGGGAAAACAGTATAGCCTACACACACACACTCCCTCTGGAGATGCATGAACACAACAGTCATAAATAAATATGGTCACAATGACAATGAATACAAAACAATGATATTGATGATGAGACTCAGAATCTGTCTGACATTAGAAATTGATCATTTCTGATCACGTGTTTTCAGTCGTGTGTGTGTGTGTGTGTGTGTGTGTGTGTGTGTGTGTGTGTGTGTTTGTCAGATTACACCAGACCGGACACGGATCCAGGAAGAACCCGTTACATTTTTGTGCGGATGCAAAATAAGGTGCAGATCTAGAATTTTCTCTTTTTTTTAACAGGATATTTCACTGAGATCAGTTTTGCTCGACTCAAAAAATACAATTTGACCATAGATGGATGTTTTTCGTTAAACCTGAAACTTGAATTTTGAATTATGCATTCTGGACTCAATGTTGTCCCGGGGGCCACGACTGGATCCCGGCTCCTCGTCTTCATTCTCTCCGAAAGCGCAGCAGGGAACTGCTTTTCTCTCCAGGTGTCTGGGGGAGCGCGACACAACGTCGTGCCAGATCGAGTTTAGCTAAAAACATTTTAGGGATGAAACTAAATTATAATTCATTTTGAAGTCGCACCTTGTTGATCTTGCCACATGACCCAGCCTGGTTTCGCCTCGCGTCCTTCATCGCCTTATCTTTTTATAGTTTCTCGTGCATCTTTCTCTTGTTCGCTGGTTTTGGTTGCTTTTCTTTTTACCCGGACACTAAACATACGTACGAGACTCTGAATTGACTGTAACGGCTTTTTTTTTTTTTCCTTTTTAATGATTTGTAATGAAGCGCTCTCAAGCTCTTTAAGAAATAGTTGGACATTGTTTGAGATAAGCGATAAGAAAAGTTTTTCCCAAGTTCCAGTGACCAGTTTGAATTAGTCGACCCACAAACTAAACTTCCGCTCATGTTTCAAAAATGTATTTTAGATAAAGGATATTCTTTAAAATTGTTGAACTCTTCTTTTTTTAACCAACTTTTTAGAAATATTTAGGGTTATAATTTGCAGAAATCGTGATCCGAGAAATGCAGAATTCAGTTGTCACCAAAACTCTGATTTCATGGATGACAACCGAGTTTAAAAACTCTTGTCGTGTACCGGAACATGTACTAGACTTTTATTCCAAGGGCCTTTAGAGTGAGTGAGTTGCACGAGCAGAGCTTCTGACAAAGATTCTGAGGTTTTTTTTTCCCATTCGCATGTGCAGATAAGAAAACCAAAATCCAAACTGTACCCAGTGGGAAAACAGAACCAAACACAATGTGCCGGCTGTTAGAATCCCTGTGGTGGTTCAGACAGAGAAGTGGTGTACAGACGGGAGGAGTGGTGCAGGACGAACAGACGGATGAATGAGCGGTATGTCGCCGGGGCTGTTGGAGTAGTTTGGGCAGATTAGCGGCTCTGCTCCGCCGTAACTGTCATCGATACTTGAATCCTCTCTGACATATGTAGTTATATCCTCTTATCTGCTTCAGTACAGGAAGCGCTGGACCCACAATCCCTTGCAGCAGCAACATTCACCGAGCCACATCGACTGATCAATCGTCGATTGACGTTGACGAATTTATGTGGTTTGCAGCCGTGAAGATGCGGAGGGAGACGAAGGCCGGAGGAGCCGACAGCCGGGTGAACTTTACACCCGCTCACCCTCATCGACGACCTCGTCGCCACACGACTGTTTTCTTCTTCTTCGTATTTAAAGGGACACACAGATTTAAAAAGCAAAACAAAACATTATTATTTTTTGCTTACTCATTCAACTACAGGCGATGATACACACTGAGGTTTCCTGTCACCTGGCGTGGAATCATGATGGACAGGGACAAGGAGACGCCTCAAAGAAAAACAATCTGTTTCCTAAAATGTGTCAGTTTGAATCTCTGTTATTTGGCACAAAGCAGAAAATACTGTTGCTATCGTTTTTATTTTTTTTTATTTCTACAGTAACTAATACTGGTAGTGAAAAAAAAATCTAAACTAGACTAAACACTAAATATGATTTAATCAGATCCAGGTCTGTGAATTGTTCCCTGGGAAACTGTCCCATCTCCAATTGTTGAAGAAAGAGATGAAAAAAATAATTCCTGGATCCGGGGCCAAAATTTCTTGGGACCTTTCTTGGTCCATGTTCCGTCCTCCCACCAAGTTTTGTCGAAATCCGACCTGTAGTTTTTGCATAATCCAGCTGACAAACAAACAAGTGAAGGTAATAAAACTTATAAATTCAATATATGTCTGATCCTGTTCACAATAAAAGGCCTCACGACTGTACTTCGTTATCCTTGATTCATATTTGCATTCGGCGTATTTTCACTTCAGGAGAGAATATGCAAATAAAATGAAAACACCAAAACAAACACAGGGGCGTCGGATCAGGAGCAGCAATCTGAACTTTTTGGGAAACTGTGATGTGGATGGTTGAGAATCTCTGCAGACAAACTGCAGATACTGTAGATAGTGTTTCTCTCAGGGGCGAATATATACGTTCCCTGTCAGCCTCCATGCTTAAAGTACAGGGCGGGTTGTTTGTTGCCCCCGGGGCAGGAGGGGGAAATGTTATGCAAATCACTTTGCCCACCGCTGTCAACGCACTGCAGCAGCAACTGATAGTCACTCAGATTACCGTCTGCGAGCAGAACTGTAGATGTGACGCGTTCCCCCGTCTTCATTTGATCTTTATTCACCTCGAACCCGTCACAATATGTCAATTACAAAATGGAAAAACTGAATTATTTGGGGTTCGAGACGGGACAAAGAAGCAGAAGGTCACCTGGTCTCTTCGATCTTTACGGCTTCAGATGACATATCATTTTAGTCTCTCTCGAAACTTAAATGTATCATCTTGCAAAAGTAAACATTCACACTCTACAATAAATTGAAATATTGAGCCCTATGCAACAACAACTACTACAACGTACAATACTACGTCCTGTACAGTACAGAGGTACAGTAAGATATTGGTTTGTGTGGGACGTGTTCGCTTTATTGACCTCAAGGAGACAAAGCCAAACTTTTCCGTATCGTAATAATGCCGTTTTACAATGACGTCATCGTAATGTCATTTCTACCACGTGATGACGAAATGATTGGTTAATCGAATGTCTGCAACTGTATCGGCTGCAAAAGTTAATGCATTATGTCATGATGAGGTCATTCTCCCCATATTTTTCAATATATTGAAGCTTCAGCTCGTGTCTATGGTCCAATAAGATGCAGAGATTTTTTTTTTTAAACTATGCATGACGTAATTTTCTGATTTATCCATGACGTCACTTATCATATTGCATCATATGATGGGGAATCTTTTTCTGATCGATATAAATATTAGACTGTGTCTTTATTATTTGCAGGGAGGATATCTTGGGGTGGGGAGGGAGCTTGTACCATATTTTTGTTCGCCTTTGACCTTTGACCTTTGACCTTTGACCGATCAGCTCCCAAAGTGAAAAACATGTTTTCAAATAAAAAATAAAAATAAAATGGTGGCAACATTGTTGTAGTTGTCGTTTCCTGATTTACCAAAAGATCAAAATTAATTATTTATAAAAGTCATTCAATAACTAACATCTAATACGAGGCAACAAATAAAACCCCGTCAAGATGAATGTTTTATCTTTAGAGGAAACAGAAAAACTCTTTCGCTTCCTGGAGCATTTTTTAAAATGTCACCTGGTTAGAAAAGGAGTGCGGACACTTTGTATACTGACCTACTTATTCCTGTTATGTATTTATTTTTGATTCTCGTCAGCTGCCTGTGTCGGCGTCGTGTCATCGCTGTAGGTCCCTTTTTAGATTTTGGTTTGCTCAGCGCTGGGTGGGGAGCACCAGTCAGGTAACATACCTGTGTGTGTGCGTGTGCGCGTTTGCATGTGTGTGATCAGTGTCATGGAATTCTGAAACGAAAGCAAGAACATGCAGAGGGAGCAGAATCTTCTATTAAAAAAAAAAAGGTTTAAAGTAACATAACAAACAGATGAATGTCAATTACAGGTTTGTCTTTTAAAGCTCTGCTCTGACTAGTGTTGGCCACTTGGGCAGCAGACACAACAGTGCAACACTGACATAAACATAAACACTGAAAACTGTTGTATACAAAAGACATTACAAAACATAATTGGATTCTCCACCAAACGTGGGTTGAAATATTACTCGGTAGTAGTTCCGCGTTCATCATTCCTGCCGATGGACGTAGGGACAAAAAAAGAGGTCACCGTGGTGCGGTCGTCACATGAATAGTGTTGACGAGGACAATTTTTTTCAAGATTGAGATTTGGACAAAGGATCAAAGTCAATTTTTTTATTTAATGAATAAGTGCATGTCAGATAAATGTGATGCATGTAATGTAGTTATGGTTAATGATGATGTGAGGAAACATCTTGCGTGATAAGATTTATGAATTGGAATGGGGATGGGATTTGGAAGGGATCTGAGGGATGAGTGAGAAAACTAGGGAATGCTGTCGTGCAATTTTGAGTTTTCTTAAAGATTCAGGGCTAGATCCTAAAACCCAACTGTTTTTGTTTCATTATTATTATTATTAATATTATTATCATTATTATTATTATTTTGATCTAAGAATGTGAAGTATTATGAAGCCTGCGGTTACACTTCCAGTGACAATAGGTGGCGGTGTGCACCTTGAAAACGTCGGTTCGCGAGCCGCCATAAACCAGAGAAGAAGAAGAAAGGAACCGGAAACACCTGGAGAACCGGAAGGAGCAGCGCTGTATTTATAAGCGACTTTTTTTTCTATTTTTTTTTTACAGCCTCTGGCCGCCGCCTCCCGTCTTCCCCGCGGCCGCTCCTCCAGTGAACCGTTATATAGTGGCGATGGCTGGCCGGAAGAGATGCCTCCCGCCCGCCAAGGGGGACCGGGAGGGTCAAGACGGCCCGCTGCCCGCCGCCAAGCAGCGGGCCGACGGCCACAGACACGCCGCTGCCCTGGTCCTGGCGCGGGGGGGGAGCAAGGGGATCCCGCTGAAGAACATCAAGACCCTGGCCGGAGTTCCGCTCATCGGCTGGGTGCTGCGGGCCGCGCTGGACTCCGGCGTGTTCCACAGGTAGAGTACCTCCTCAGGTGTTTATACGTGTTTATACGTGTATTTATATTTATTCATGTGTTTATGCGTGATTATATGTGTTTATATGTATTTAATGTGTTTGTGTTCATATTTATTTATGTGTTTATACGTATTTTATGTGTTTATATGAATTTATATTTATTTATGTGTTTATACATATTTAATGTGTTTGTGTTTATATTTATTTATGTGTTTATACGTATTTCATGTGTTTATGTGTTTATATTTATTTGTGTTTATACGTATTTATATGTTTTATATGTGTTTGTTTGTGTTTATATGTGTTTATATTTATTTATGTGTTTATACGTATTCGTATGTATTTATATGTGTTTATTTGTGTTTGTATGTGTTTACACGCTCAGGGTTGCGTGTGTGGAAAAAAAAAATGTCTTAACTTTCTATTATGACCTCATAAGTTTTCTTTTGAAGAAACTTGTGTGATCTTGTCTGTGCACGTGTGGGCAAAAATATTCATAATTTAGGATTTAGATATGTGGTACATATATGTATATATATATATATATATATATGTATGTCTTGGTCAAATACAAATCTGAGCTATTAGGTATAATTTTTGGATTATTCAGGCGTCAACCTACCTTAGACAAACTTTAATAACTGTATTTTATATGTATTTACACGCTCAGCGTTGTGTGGAAAAAAAATAATTCTTAACTTCCTATTATGACCTCATACGTTTTCATTAGAAGAAACTGCTGCAGACAGATATTATTTTCATCATGTGAATGATTAATAGGACATGAGTCAATAAGTCTGTGTAAACCAAAGACTAAAATCTGAGCTATTAGATTTAACTTTTGTATTCCTAGTAAAAGTAACTGACAGAGTAATCATGCGTCAACCTGCTCCAGACTACATTTAATAACTGTATTTTATATGTATTTTACACGCTCAGCGTTGTGTAAAAAACAAAATAGTCTAACTTCCTATTATGACCTCATAAGTAAAGTGCTTGTGTGAGCGATAATATTCATATTTTAGGATTTAGATATGTGGAAAAAACGAGCAAACATGTTTTAAATCTTTGTAAGAACATATATATTTTGTTTGGAGTGTTGGTCAAATAAAAGAAGCTGTTTATGTTAAAATGAGAGCTGTTAGATAATTTCTTTTGGATTAATGGTGAAAGTAACTGTCAAAATGTTAGTTCGCTGCAGCTCTTCACTTTCTTCACGGCACAGTTTTAATTAGGGCTTCAATTAACGATGATTTTCATCATGGATTAATCTGTGATTATTTCCTCGATTAATCGATCAGTTGTTTGGTTCATAAAATGGAGAAAAGTGTTGATCGTGTTTCCCAAAACCCCAAGATGATGTTTTGTTTTGTCCACAAACCAAAGATACTCAGTTTACTGTCACAGAGGAGCAAAGAAACGAAAATATTCACATTTAAGAAGCTGAAATTAGAGAAATATGACTTTTTTTTCCCCCTAAAAACTGCTACAACCGATTAATCGTTTATCAGAATAGTTGGCGATTCATTTAGTAGTCGATTACTAATCGATTAACCGCTGCAGCTCTTCACTTTCTTTACTTTTTATTTTAAGTAACCTGCTAAAGCTGTTTGCCTCTTAAAAAACAAAGTTTACAGGCAAAAGGTTGAAATGGAAATAATCCTTCCCCATTGAAAATGACATAATTCAAATGGATCTTATCGGTAATGAGACATTAATGATGGATCAAAAGTATTATAATTTACTCATACCGCAAATTTGATGCGTGGTAAAAAAGGTTGAAACAAAGAAAACGTAGCATTAAAAACTTAGAGCTAGACGAATCAAAAGTATTCCTGTAACTTTTCCCAGCGTGTGGGTGTCGACGGACCACGACGAGATCGAGAAGGTGGCGAAATCCTGGGGGGCGAAGGTGCATCGCCGCAGCCCTGAAGTCTCCACAGACTCCTCCACGTCGCTGGACGCCATCCAGGAGTTTGTGAGGCTCAACCCAGGTATGCAATGCATGTGGTCACGACAGCTGCCGGGGCACGTTTTTCGTAAACTTTGCCCTCGGATTTCGCGTCGGCTCTCAGAGCGGAGGACACGAAGCGGCCGTTTTGAGTTTTGAAGCACATTTCATCCCTTGGTGCGTATGTCTGTTTTCACAGACGTGGATGTGATATGCAACATCCAGGCCACGTCCCCGTGTCTGCATCCGTTCCACGTGAAGGAGGCGCTGGAGATGATCACGATGCGCGGCTTGGACTCCGTCTTCTCCGTGGTGCGGAGACACCAGTTCCGCTGGCAGGAGGTAAAGAAGGGATGTAAGTCCACCGACTTGTTGTTGTCATAAGTGTCTTGATTTTGTTTGTATTCCTCATGTAGACTTTTATCAAGCACATCAAAAAAGAAATGATTCCCACTTCTGTTTGTGCCTGTATCTCAACATCTGGCATTGTTGAGCGCAGAGCAGCTGGTGTTGCTGCAGATTTTAAAAGCTGTTTTCAGATATGAACTCCGGAAAATGTCCGGAGTTTGACCTCCACTCAGCAGGAGATTGACCGAGTCAGGGGCGTTCACCAAAGCAGGAATATTTCAACATTCAGGCGAAGGGGTGGTGACTGGCAAGAGCGCCCACTCTACCAGATTTTCCTGCTGTATTCTCACATTTTCCGGAAATTTTAGTAGAGGTCTGGCTGGAAAAATCTGTAAAAATGTCCAGAGAAACATTTGTGGACATTTGCGTTCTCACATACAGCCCCCTCCGGAAAAGTTTCTGGAAAAAGTTCCGGACTTCAGTGCCCGTCTGAAAGCAGCTTCAGTTGAATCTATCTCTCAATATTTCTGTGTCCATGTAAATAAGATGATGTTGAGTGATGTTTGACCGTGACCCCGCCTCCTTCCAGCCGCTGAGTTAACCAAGCCGTTCAACCTGGACCCATCCAACCGGCCGCGGCGCCAGGACTGGGACGGGGAGCTGTGTGAGAATGGCTCTTTATATTTCACCACGAGGGAACTCATCGAGAACCAAGGACTGCTGCAGGTAACTGGGCCGGGAAAAGCTGTTTTTCATTCTTGTGTCATTCTATTTTTTTCAAGTTTGTGTATTTGTACTTCCTGGTTTGTGTACCTTCACATGTTTTTATTTACCAGCCTCAGTTATCTGTTCTCTCTCTCTCTCTTTCTCTGCAGGGTGGCAAGGTGGGCTACTACGAGATGCTGCCCGAGTACAGCGTGGACATCGACGTGGACATCGACTGGCCCGTGGCAGAGCAGAGGGTTCTCAGGTGAGAACGCACATCGAGGCTGGGGCAGTTTAATCGCACTAAAAATATACCACAGGATTTCGACGTTTCCTTTTCAACACATGCACGTGTTTTTCATTTTTACTGCCTCCCTGTCCTGATAAAAGGCTCTGACCGTTTTCTTTAAAATACTTATCTACTGCTCTTCTGTCCTTCTGTATCGGTACACGTCACTATTTGTCTGTTTGATCCGTTTCCTTATCCTTGTCGTCCCACAGGTACGGTTACTTCGGTCAGGCCACGCCGGAGGTGGTCAGGCTGATGTTCTGCATTGTTTCCGGATGTCTAACAGAAGGACGGACCTTTCTGTCCGTGTCCGGAGAGGAGATGGTTTCCATTAATACCAGAGACACCGTGGGCATCCGGATGCTGCAGAGCGAGAAAGTGGAGGTTGTAATTTTAACAGTATTAAAAAAGCAATTGGATGGAATTGACTCATGTCATCTTGAGCTTATCGCTCACACGGACGTCTCGTCTTACATCTCCAGGTGGTGCTGCTGACGTCCAGCGAGGACCCCGTGACCGAGAAGCTGGTCGACAAACTGGCCAAGAGGACCGGCTGCAAAATCGTCCAGGTGGGGGAGGAGCCACTGAATGAGCTGAAGCTGATCGTGGAGCAGAGGAAGCTGGAGTGGAAGGATGTTGCGTACATGGGTAAAGGAGTCATACCTTTTTATTATCGTGTGGGTCCCAACAAAAATAGAAACAACTGCCACCTAGTGGTGTAGATCTTTGAGTCTTTGCAGTTTGTTCAAGTTAACTAATTCCTTTGGCCCATACAACTAGACTAACATTTAGGGATTTTTCATTTACTCGTTTGACAGAGGCTTTTATCCAAAGCAGCTGAGGAATAACCCTCAAAGTTCAGGACAATAGGAGGCCTTGGGATTCATCGACTGCTCAATAAGTGCAAGTAGATCAGGTAAAGAAGGGCACAGTAAGTGCTAGTTGGGAATTTTAGGAGTATGAGGGGGTCATCTTGTGGGAATGACATGTATACCTGCGTATCGTCTGCATAGGAGCCATAGGATTATCCGTGTGAGCAGATAATCGGATAAACGGTGTTTATAGCAAAACAGAAAGGGCCCCAGCATAGAACCTTGTGGCGCACCTGTGGGGAGGCAATGTTATATTTTTATTGTTATACGTTTATATAAATGGCACCTTGATGTGATCCTCTTCTCACTTTTTCCTCCGTCTCCTCTCAGGTAATGACAAAGCAGACGTCAACTGTCTGAACCTGGCCGGTTTGAGTGCGGTGCCCGGCGACGCCCCCGTGGTGGCCATTAACGCTGCCAAGTACACCTGCCGCAAAGTCGGGGGCATGGGAGCCGTCAGGGAGTTCGCGGAACACATTCTCCTGCAGAGAGAGAAAGCGAAGTCTCTGATGAAGCAGTACCGCATCGACTGCAGCAGCAAATGAGCATTTTAAAAATCACTTGTCGTTCCAATACGAAGTGAAGGAGTTAATGGAAGTAATTACGCAATGCATGAGAAATATTAAGATATCATACGAAATGCGTATCTAATTTCAGAGTAGGAGTTACAGTTACAATTCAAAAAGAATATTTATTTTTCCTGTTCGTAACGTACTTGTTGGATTCTGATGTCCCAAAGTAATTATGAGAAAAAGTAGGAAATTAATTAATTAATGCTGTGAACATTGCAACGTCTCGAAAGTTAACCAATCTTGGTTGACTGTAGCAGTCGGTGCTTGAAGCAAGCTACTTGTATGTAAACGACAGCATCAACTAACATCAAAACCAGAAACACTTCAAGAACTAACGCTAGACTATAAAGTCTAGGTTTTTTATTGCCGGTGTGAAACGGAAACTAAGACTTAAGAAACCGAAGTGCGGATATACCTGAAAATTCAAGTCCTATTCTGTTACGTTTATATGTATTATTAGAGATTATAAGAGATACAAGCTGAGATATTCAACTCTTTTAAAATGCCTTGGTAATTTAAATGTAAAGGGGGGGAAGCATTTTAAACCAAAACTATAACGACAAAGTAAATGTTCAAAGTACAGTAGTTAGTACAACATCACACCATGTCCCTGTATGTTCTTGGGTTTTATACTGCTCGTGTGCCCTTAAAGGAAGTGTCCGACATTTTAGGAAATATGCCTTTTGATTTTAGATAAGAAGGCTGTAACCACTCTCTTGCTGCACGCTAAATGCGTTAGCTTAGCATAAAGCAGGGCTTTTCACATTTTGCTGCATTTTAATGTCACATTGCCTTTGCTGCGTTACACCTCATAGCGGTTTGTGTTTTTTTCAACGTTAGGATTCCTTCAGTGTTAATTGTTTTAACCAGGAGCAGAACTATCACCTCTCCCATAATACAAACTGGTAAAAAACGCAGAATGAAGCAGTTTTCACAAAATCTGTATTTCAGCGGCAGTAGGATGTCGTTAGCGTTAGCTCGAGTCATTCCAGGGGCTCTGCTCGCTTTTTACATTCGGATTATTTTTTGTTACTGTTAGCGGAATTTTAAAGGATCAATGTTACAAACTTACTTTCTATCAACTTATCATGTTTCCACTTTGTTCCAGCCAAACCAACACGGCTGTTACTTTGGCGCGTTTTATGCTAGCTCTCTCTCTCTTTCTGTTACCGCTCTTTAGGCTAAGCTAACTGGAGCTAGCGCGCTAGCTCTCTCTCTCTCTCTTTCTGTTACCGCTCTTTAGGCTAAGCTAACTGGAGCTAGCGCGCTAGCTCTCTCTCTCTTTCTGTTACCGCTCTTTAGGCTAAGCTAACTGGAGCTAGCGCGCTAGCCATAGCCTCATATTGCGGGACGAGATGTCTGAGTGACGTCTGCCGACTTCTCAGCAAAGTTTTTCCCAAAGTGTCCCAACAACAGCTTTACCCGTCAATAACTTTTCAACTCGGCGCTAAGCTAACTTTGTGACTGAGTGCTAGCTGCTGGTTATTAACCGCTCACTTCTGAACAAGAGGATTTATTAAGTATAAGTTTGAAACTGCTGGTGAGATGAGTTTCTTCAGGAGAACGCACACGATGCAGGTCCTTCAGTTGCACTTTTATTCAGTCAGTTAAAATTTTTCTTTTTCTTTTTCTCTTTCCCAAATTATGCTTTTTATTTGTAGGAATGTTGACTTGTCATTTGATTCGTTTGTGTAATTTTTATCTCACGATTTCTATTCAATGACTCGCGCTTGATACTGCTGTGTGAATAACTTTCAGTGAAGCTGAGCAATGAAGTAAAAGTCTCTGTTGTGTGTTTTGTTTTTAATACATGTTCGGCGAGAACGGAATTCTTTAAAGGGTTAGTTTGACGTTCGTCACTCAGCTTTGTTTAATCTGCACACAAACAGGAAAACGTTACAAGTGACGGGCTGTTGTTGTTTTTTCAGGGCGTTATCCGCCGGAGCCGATTCTCGCTTTTGGCGTTGTGACACTTCAGGAATTCAGAGGCCGCAGCCAAGCAAGCGGTTCAGGGAGTTGTCTTCACATGTCTGTTTGTGCGCGGATTACTCCAGTCGGATGCGACGTAGTGAGCTTCACAGATGGTGGATGGATTCAAGAGTCCAAGAAAGCAAATGACAACTCCTTAACACTGTAAAAAAGGAGCTAATTTAAAAAGATTTAGATTGTATCTTTTAGCTACAGCCCTCGTTTATGTCGGCATGGACTGTAGGTAGATATGACCAGTGGTGGAAAAAGTGAGTCAGATCAAAAGTACCAGAACAAACTGTAGAATTAAACCTCAGAGTCAAAATTGTATTGAAGTAAAAGTACACAAGTACCATCAGCTAAAGCACAAATAAAGTATAAAAGTGAAAGAAACAGTATGCGATTGTTCAACCTGGTGTATTTTATTATTTTAGACTAGATTAAAATAAACAGGAGATTAAATAATCTATATTCACTTTGGTAGTTTGATACAGGAACATTATATTTAATGATCTTTAATGTTTTTTCTATGTCAAATCTTCACCTAACCTAAAATGTTGCGTACAACTGTCCAATACAAGTAAGCGTCGTAAACCTAAAAGTATATTTCCAGCTGAAATGTAACAGAGTAGAAGTGTAAAGTAGCACAAAGTGGACAATCTGTTATTACATTAGTCTACGTTACTTTCCGCTCCTGTATATGCATTTTGCATGGAGATATATAATAAGAGAAATCATAATTTATCAGCTTCATGCTTACGATCCTATTGAAAATTCCACAATTGTAATGTTTGGGTTTGTGAGTGTTTAGGAGGACGGATCTGCAGCCGACCTTCTTGTGTTTCTCCACGGACGTGACGAGGCTTCCCCCTGGTGTGCAGGCCACGGCATTACAGAACAGGAACGTTGCCTTTGTGTCGAGAGGTAGACGAGATCAATATCCACTCACGTCAGTGACCAGTTGGCCTAGCATAGCACAAAGACTAGATCTTTTTTGATTCAATTGTGAATATGTAGTCTGCACCGTTGTGTTCACAGTGTGTAGTCGAGGGCAAATTACAAGGCAACTTTATTTGTATAACACTTTTTCATACACCATGGCAATTTCAAAGTGCTTCACAGAACAATAAAATAATACAGTTAATGTATAACTATTGTTAAAGTGCGAAAGGAATACAGACAAGAGGCTCACAAGATTAAAATAGAAGAAACAATATGTATATATATATATATCATAAAATGAGAACAGTAAAAATACAATCGTAAGAAAATATCAACAAATAAATAGAACAGTAAAAAAAATTGTGTTTCCCTAGATTTCTCAAAACGCCCCGTCGAAAAGAAATTCTATACAAATCACCTGGAACGAAAACATGAGACTGGAGTAGTGGCCGAAATGAGCATTACAACAACAAACACGTACAAATCCTGAGAAAATAAATAGACGTTGAATATGCCCCCCCACAAAATTTAATTTTCTCAACTGTTTTCATAGAAACAAACCAACTTGATCCAAGCAAAATGTAAAATTTAAATCCCCCCCCCCCCCCTTCCATAAATGGATTTTGTATTTTCAACAGAATTACAGTGTGTTGTTCGATTTTTACCAGTGAATCATTTTAAAATACAACCACGCGTTACACCTATATGTCAAGACACCAGCATCGTTGTTCATTCTTTTACAGGGAAACTTAAGTGCACAAGTGCACACTGTAAAACAACAAGAGAAGGAGAAGCCACAAATAACTGTCAGGTCTTCACCGGCGTGATGATCAGCGGCGTCTCGTTCTTGCCCGATTTATTGGTGCAGGGGCTGAAGAACGGGAACATGCGCTCGGTGAACGTGTCGTTGAAAGTGTAGATGTGGATTTTAGCCTCGACGTTGTAGAAAGACACCTGCAGCGCCGGGAAAAAGAGGAAGACGTTCAGAGTTACTGGAAAACAGATCCACTGTAAAAAAACCCGATGTCGTAGTGTCAGGATTGTATTGTGAAGCAGAGGGCGAGAGTGGTGATCTCCATGTTCGTCGTATTCATTGCAGAAGTCACATTAATGTAAAGCGTCGTTCTCGTACTGCACCTGTCCTTTGTCGAAGTCCACGAACACACCGATCTTGTGCGGCGGCAGGTTCAGGTCAACAACTGTGGAGGGTTCAGTGCGAAAGGCGTACTTGTTCCTGAACGAGGAGGGAAGGCGAAAGGAAAGAAACGGGAAATACAGAAAAAAAAGATCGGAAGAGAAATTGGATCTGGACATTTTCCCAGAGTTATTATTATTATTATTATTATTATTATTATGATTCAGATGCGAACCAACCGAGAGGAACATTTCTGCGAATGTGGTGCAGTGTGGTTGCAAACGTGTAATTGGACGCGGCGGTGCCAACGAAACGTGGCGTAATCTGGTATATAGCCGCCATTGTTGTCGTCTCTGGCGCATGCACGGCGTTTTCCGTGTGGTTGCGAGGCCCAAACGTAGAGGAACATGTTTTGTTTCCGCTAAATATCCACGTAATCACACGCGCCAATATTGTTAAAAAATAAAATTGGCCCCTAGGGGGCGGCGTCACTCACTTGTTTCTGAGGCTGAGGAACCAGTAGCCATTGACTGGGGTAACGTCAACCTTCCCCTTCCTGTTGACCGATTTCCTGGCCACGCCCAGATCCCAGTCCGTCTTCCCGCCCACCTCCACCTGCTCGCGGCACATTCACCGTCGCCAAACAAACACCGAGACATTTGCTTGAGCGGACACTGTTTTTCCCGTCGCCGTGATCGTAAAATAATTCATTATTTCAAGAAACACAAAGGTAAGAAAAAATTCTTTAAAGCTCATGTTGTTTCATCATCTTGGCATCAGTGCATGAATCAGACATTTCGACCAAATATTCAATTTATAAATTGTAATTATTGTACTTTGCATTTTTGTCAGTCAAACATAAGTGAAACAATTTGACTGAAATTCATGTAGTAGTTCTAATAAACCCAGATTCATAAATTTATAATCAATAAATCCAATTTGTTTCAAATTTGTGGGAACCTCATTTGTGCATTGATTAAATTAGAAGCCTATTTGTCTGAAATAATATGAAGTTTAAATGTTTGTTCTGTGTAATCCAAAGGGATGGACATTTTAAAACCAAATATAAAATGAGTGAATTAATTGAATTTTCCGTGTCTGGAGATGACGTTACCTCCCAGTAGTGTCTCCCGGAGGAAATTGCGTTCCGCCCCAGGACGCACACGACCCTGTCGAACCTCTCGGGGTTGTCGGGCAGAAGCTGGTGTCGCTCTCCACACTTCACCTGCAGGAACACAATCAAAACCTCAGTTCAGAGACCTGATACACAATTATACAGCATATACGTCGATGTCAAATCCAATGCGTTGACTAATTTACACGGCGTGACGAATTGCGGATTACCAAATCCACTCCTGAGTGATTTGATTTTAATATCAACAGTTGTCTCACACTCTTCATGTCGTCCGACAGGATCAGTCTGGGATGGGCGGTGTCGGGGTCCAGAGTTACGTCCACTGTGTCGGAAGAGAGACGCAGAAGAGTTCATATTTATTTAATTTGTGTCATTTAGCCCCTGACACATCGCTGGAATTCAGTTTGCGTGAAAGGTGACGTACCTGCGTACTCCTGCACTTTCCTCATCCCTGCACAAGAACAGAAAGGTTTCACTCACACTGTATGTCTTTTGTCTCTAGATCTCTACAATCAGTGGCTGGCAGATGTGATTCACTGGTTTTTATGTGGTGTGACGATCGTAGTTGAGGTCGGACACTCACGGGGCTGCGTTCGGACCGGACTGCGCTCCTGCACTGCGGCGGGGAAACCTGGACACCAATGGAGGAAGAGACATCACAAAGATTTTTGAGTTATAACCGTGACGTATGAAAACAGATTATTTTACGTATCGGGGGTGAACATGAGTTTTTCCTCCATCGCTAAGGCTCAACGCTGATTGAAACTGGGATCCACTCGAGCTTCGTCATCACCTTCTTTGCACAGCAGAAGTTTTCTCTTGGTTTACACCAAATGCGACACCGATTTTTGAGTCAATGCAAAGTCGCTGGTGTTCCGCGTCTGACGGAGGATCACGGAACAACACGAAGACGCCGAAATTCGCTTCCCTTTGCTCGAGTTGAAATATGTGAGCTCGAGCGAAAATATTCACGTGACGCGATGTGGCGATATCTGACTGACTTCAATAGACACTGACTTCTCTTCTTTGCAACCAGGGAGTCGCCCCCCGCTGGTGATTCCAGAGAAAACAGGCTTCAAGTTCTTCTGCATTGGCTTCATTTTCCGGAACCCGTGACTATACGTCCATTTTCATATACCGCCTCAAAAGCCTCTGTGGACAGAGCTTAATGAATTCTACCACCAGGGGGCACTACAAACATTTTATCAAAAGGTTTATCCTCTTTTCTGATGTCAAAGTCTCAGTCTCTTAGTTTGGGCTCTACATATAAAGTTGTTTTTTATATTCAAGGATGCAAGGAAGGCCCAGTCAAATCTCTGGGAGGAACCAGCACCTGTGTCGGTCACTGACCCTTTTCTGCGACGTTCCTCAGCTCTTCCTGGAACCTCTCCACCAGAGCGGCCAGCGACCTGTAGACGATCCCTGTGCCCAGGTCAGAGTTCACTGACACGCCCGACCAGTTCTTGGAGGGCGGCGGACCCGAGAGGACGGCGAAGGCCTGGAAAGTTACAGGCGGGAATGAATCAGAAGGACTCTTTAGCTGTGCTCAGATCATCAGACGTCACCTTGCTGCCGCCGGACGTCCCCACCTTGACGCAGTGGCTGGGGTCGTCTGACTGGGCCAGCTCGTGCAGGGCTCCCTCTCTCCCACGCAGCTCCTCCACCTCCAGCTCCAGCTGTCGTACGGTGGCGTCGGCCTGGTGCTCGGCCGCCCTCCGGCTCATCTCCATCACCTCCATCAGCTCCGCCTGCGAACGCTCGATGGCCGACAGCAGCCAGGAGAAGAGGCGAACGCTGCCGGCGGTCTCTCGCTCCACCGCCTGCTGGAGGGAGGAAGTGTGCGGGGAGCGGTTTAGATCCTTCGAGACACTTTGTTTTGAGATTCCCTTTTAAGGTTTTAACCACAAAACAGGTGGAAATATGGAACATTAACTCATTCTGGACACAGTGCTTGAAAATCAGGAATTCGTTAACACAGAAAGTCTGAAAATTCTTGAACAATTTGGTAAAATCCTTTCAAATCAGGGAATAAACCCTCAAAGAGTCCGGAATCCCACGAATTATGAAATGAAGACTCAAAATTAGGAAAGTGAAACTTTCACGTCGCGTAAAGACCTGAATGAAATAAACCAAAACACACAGAGGTTGAAGGCCCCAAAACTCAAGTGGAAACCCCAATTAATATGTTTAAAAATGAATGAATTAATATATAATTTAATCTAAGACATTCAGTAAAATCCCCAAATTTGTGTAGTCATAAGAACTATGGGATAAATAACTTGAACATTGAAAATACACTTGAAATGGTAAATATTGGTCAAAACTGTATGGAAATAAACAAAAAAAAATACAAAAATGAACAAACGATAAAGGTCCAAACCTCTGGATAAAGACATGAGGAATATGTTTGAACATTACGGTAAAACCCAGAGAATCAAAACCTTGGAAATTTTAAATCCATAATGTCACGAAAAAAAACCCCTACATAAGTAATCTAATAAAAAAAATGAATTGGGTAAAACTCAAAGCAAACTAATATTTTGGGTGAATAAAAAAAAACGGGAAAACAGCGAAAAAAATGTTTAAAAAATTTAATAATTAGCATCTCGAAAAAATTAAATTACACAAATGAGGGTAAATCCCCAGACGTGTTTCTGAGGAGTAAAGTCTTCATAAAGTCAGAATCTGTGTGTGATGAAGGAACCGACGTCAGGAAGAGGATTTACAGGTTTTCCCACACAACACTGGTATTTACAGCAGTGTGTGCGTGTGCGTCTGTGTGCGTGTGTGCGTCTGTGTGTGTCTGTGTGTCTGTGTGTGTGTGCGTGTGTGTGTGTGCGCGTGGGTGTGTGTGCGTGTGTGTGTGTGTGTGGGGCCTACCTCCAGTTCAGTCACTGACACTCTGATCTCTTCGATCTTCTTGATTCTCTGTCTGATCATCTCCTGGATCTCCTGAGCCGACACAATCAGCTGCGACTGCACGTACACACACACACAGACACACACACAAATGTAAATATCTAATTTGATTGACTCTCGATCATTTGTATCTGTGCTCAAATTGTCCCAGGTCTTCCCGGACGGGGTCAGACTCCTGTTTCCAAACTTTCTCTCTCCGTCTCTGGATCCGGTACCTTGGTGTCCGTCCACTCGTCCTCGACTGACACCGTGTCGTGGTGCTGGTGCTGCTCGGCCTCGCAGTCGGGACAGATGCACACTCGGTCCGTGCGACAGTAGATCTGTCGTCAAGGAGAGAAGGAGTCAAACCTTTATCCGAGCTCGTCGGAACAAGGAGACTGTTGAAGGTGTCGTACCGTGGTGCCCCTGTGGTGGAGGTCGCAGACCGACAGGCTCTGGCTGCTCGCCGCCCCGCTCACGGTGAACCTCCTCCGGCCGTTGGAGCGGGAGACGTGGGGAGGAGGAGGAGGAGGAGGTCCGGACGTGATGGGACTGTCGTTCGGCACCGAAGAGGCCAGCAGCGCTGGGGTGGACTCGTCCTCTGAGGAGGCGGACCAGGAGTTATAAAGGATCACGAGGAGACGTTGACCGACCAGTTAAACAGGTCAAATGAATTGTGTTTAATGGTGATCAGGTTCTTACCTGGTGACTGGGCCTCACAGGTCACAGGTCGAGGAAGCTTCCTCTTCAGGTTATCGAAAATATTACCTGTTATGGCTCCATCCCCTCCTCCTTTCCCCCCTCTCCTCCTCTCCAGCCCCCCACCTCCCCTCATGGACCTGAACTGCTCCGTGATCTCTCGCAGCGTCCGGTTGATCTGGAGGTCCGGTCGCTTCTGGTAGGTTTTCTTACACAGAGGACACTGGCAAACCTGAGAGGAGAGAGGAGAGGAGAGGACGAGGGGAGGAGGGGAGGTGAGGAGAGGAGAGGAGGAGGGGAAGGAGAGAGGAAAGGAATGGAGGTGAGGAGAGGTGAAGATAGATTGTTGATTTGGTATATAATATATAATATATTTATTAAAAAAGGAAGTGTTTCTTTCGCTGCACCTTGGCTCCGTCCCAGTATCGGCCGATGCAGGACATGCAGAAGCTGTGGCCACAGGGCGTCGACGAGGGGTTGGTGAACACGTCCAGACAGATGGAGCAGAGGAACTGCTCGTCGGACAGAAAGCTCCTGTGCAGAGACATCCTGAGACAGAGGACGCAGACGAGAGGAGGGAATCACACAGGTGAACCGACAAGAGGCTGCGATCACAAAGGAAGTTGTGTTTTCATTCTTCCTCTGTTTGTCAGCAGGATCGCGTGAAAAGCTACTGAGCAGATTTGCAGGGAACTCGTTGGACGGATGGAACATGGGCCAACAAAGAAGCTGCGGCTCCAGACAAAGGTGCACATTCAGTAATCATCTCACCACTTTCTCCAACAGATTTTTGATATTTTCCCGGGGGATAGGGAGATGGGAGACCGTGATGATGCAGAACAAAGAATTAAAGTTAAAATGAATATGTTTTTATTTTTCTGTTCGTGTTTGTTTTGAATAGGAGGGTAAATCATAAAGAGCAAAATAAAAAAAACAACATTATATAACACGCACATATCTGGCTGCCATCACCACGAATCAGATTAGGAGGATCAGACAACTGTAGGAATGAAGTGCGGCGAGATTCTGTCCTGAATTATCACGTACAATACTTCCATTCATACGTGTGTGTCTCTGTGTTTATTCATGCGTATATTAGAGCTGCAACAGTTAATACATTACTAATCGACTACTAAATGAATCGGCAACTATTTTAATAATTGATTAATCGGTTCAAGTAGATTTTATGAAGAAAAAAAAGCCAGAATTCTCTGATTTCAGCTTCTTAGATATGAATATGTTCCGGTTTCTTTGCTCCTCTGTGACAGTGAACTGAATATCTTTGGTGTGTGGACAAAACAAAACATCATGTCGGTGGGTTTGGGAAATGCATTTTATGACATTTTATGGACCAAACAACTAATCGATTAATCAAGAAAATAATCGACAATAATCGTTAATGAAAATATCCGTTAGTTGCAGCCGTAATGTATATATGTATATGTGTGTGTGTGTGTGTGTGTGTGTATATATGCATGGTAAATATGTATATTTATTAGTTTATTTATTTAAAATTTGACGGTTTACAAGACACCAAAAGGAAAATGGCTGCAGTGCTCAAACGTTCCACTGTAAATCACCGATTATTCTACGACTCAACCGTCAACAAAACATTCTGGAGTCTTTTTCTCAAGAGCAAACTAAATAAAAAACCCTCCCCAAGGCTCAACCATCGAGCCCCAAGAAATGAACAGAAATAGAGGAATTTCTAGAATTTCTAGCTTTGCACGTACGGATCTGATAAATGTTTAAAATGTCGATAAACAGAAATACTTTTTACAATTTATTTTTTTCAAATACAGAACTTTAAGTTAAATTTTTCAAGTTCTACCTGATTTTTGACACTTTTTTTGAGTAATATCTTCAAAAGTCATTTTTTTCAAAGCATAAACTGTAAAAATACTACTTAAATATAAGAAATTTTTTTTATGTTAGTATAAATTGATATCTTTGAGTTTCGGACTCTTGAATAAGACAGTGAAGTGATTTTTTGAAGTGCAAGTTACAGCTGTTACCTTGATGATGACGATCGATGCGTCGCAGGCGTCGCCTCGGTTCAGGGTCTTGGTTTTCAAGTGTATCCAAATCAATCCGTCAGCAATATTGAGTTTTGAACTTTAGAAATCCCTCACACACACACTCTCGCTTATGAAGTGTGTCAGCGTCGAATTATAAAGGTGTACGTGTGTGTGTGTGTGTGTGTGTGTGTGTTTGTTTGTGAGGGTTGTGATTTTCCTCCAAGTGGATATACGCCCACTCACCTGTCTCGCTGTTTGTCAGGTCAGTGCAGCAAGACTGGTTAAGGTGGAGGTATGAAACACACACACACACACACACACACACACACACAGTCACACACAGTAGGTCAAAGGGCCACAGTTACAATCTGCAAACTATACTTCTAGAAACTGTCAAACAGCATTTTTGTTATGTGCTCCTGAGTCTGAAAATGGGTCAAATGATCAATCAATCAATACAAATTAGCAATGACAAGAGTTGAGTTGACACTCACCACTCGAAGGGAACTTTGTCTGATATGAGAAGAATGAGAACATAATGATCTCACAGCACACTATATTAAATCAATGTATTTATATGAAAAAAAGGATGAAAACAATTATGGATTGTGTGATTGGCTCCGTCTGACGTGATAAACCCACAGAGGATGAATGAATTTTGTTTCACTGAAATCAGATTAATATTCTTTCAGAATAGAAAACACGACATATCCACCACCCTGTCACTCAGAAACATGAGGAAATCAATTTTCTAAATGTATTTGTAAAAAAACAAGGTGTGCTGTTAGATTCGTCCACAAAGAGAATTTGGGCCATTTTACTTTGATTTATTTTTTTATTGCCGTCACAATGTTCAGTGTGACGAGGTGGAACTCCCTCGTCGCATTTAAAGACCCGGACTGTGATTGTGACGATAAAAACATGTTGAGTGTTTCAATATTCGTATTGACAGCGACGCAGCGCGACGGACGGAGACGAGGACGGGTGATCTACGTGAATGGGGAGAAAGACAGCTACGGGAAAAAAGTGGAGGGAGTGCGTTCACACCAGAGGTGAAGCGCTGTGATGTCATGCAAAGTCAATGCAAAGATGTAAGTAGATGCAAATTTCACGTCCCGCCTTTTGAAATTACGGGAGCCAATTAACGTTGAGATCCTTCCGACGTCCAGAAGCACGTCTTCAACCCTCCTGCTCGGGAGTCGGTGCAGTGGCGTCGCAACGAGGTGGGTAAAGAAGGGCCAATCGCCTGGGGCCTCGAGCTGGGAGGGCCCCCCCCCCCCCCCGAGGACAGGCGATTGCGTTAGTCCACAGCAACGACTATTTCTTCCGTGAGAACCGACATTGATTCTTTGATGTAGATTCTTCGGCTCTGTACAGGAACAGAAACATTTCACGGTTGGAAACCCCCCAACAGCCCAATGCCACGGTCGAACACTAGAACGTTTAAATGCGAGTGCCTGATGAGCCCAGGATGGTAGTGCAGGTATTTGCACTTAAACTTTACTACTTTACTATTAATACTATATATGTATATATATATATACACGTTTGGCCTTGGGCCCCCAAAGCGATCCTGTGCGACTTGACTCTTATCTGTCTTCTGCATCGGCCCGTCGCGTACACACAAGTGCACATACCAGCATTTTTCTCCACTGTTTACCTGCCGAGCGCGGCGATGACAGGTAACACAGTTGTTGTGGCCAAGACTTTGCGGAGACAGTTCCCCGTTTCCGTGTGCCATCGACAGCTGTGCGCGCCCCCTTGGCCCCTGGCGAACCCTTTCATATTGACAAGACTGAAACTCGAGATGGACTTCCTGTGGAAGACGTACGACCTTGTCGGTGTCGTGTGCCCCGCTGCATTGTTTTGAATCGTGGTTGTCGTTGTTTAGTTTGCAACCTTTCATTCATCACAAAAAATTCGGACCGTTGCGAACAACTGATGAGATTCCTCGTCTCTCGTCGATGCAGCGCGACCTGCAGTTTGATGGACAACAGCTTCAGTGTAATTAGCTCATCATCTCCGCCATCTGTGAAATGTGCCGCCGCCGCCGCCTCCGTGTGCCTTTGTTTTGTGGGGCTGCCTTTCGTGTGTGGTTTTTCTTCTTTGTTGTAACACAAGTGCGCTCTCATTCTTCGCGTTTCTCATTCCTTCCGACCGACCAGGCGCCACCGCCGCGGCGAGATAAGCCGAACCGTCAAGACGTCGTGTACCCAAACAGAGTGTTACGAAACACCCTCGTCCAACATGCGGCATTTACTCAGGAATGTTTGTGAAAGCAGATGGTTTGTGGTGGGTGTTGACGCGGGCTGAAAAACTATCTGTCTCTAAGATGTCACCTGTTTGTCGTAAAGCAACCGAGGCATTTTTCAGATGTCCCCATGGTTTTGTTAAATGTTTTAGTTTGCTGAGAAAGTAGCATATTTTTCTCCGTCCATTAGGGAACACTAAACCATCCGTCCATCCATCCGTCCATCCATCCATCCGTCCGTCCATCCGTCCATCCATCCATCCGTCCATCCATCCATCCGTCCATCCATCCGTCCGTCCATCCGTCCATCCATCCATCCATCCGTCCATCCATCCGTCCATCCATCCATCCATCCATCCATCCATCCATCCGTCCATCCATCCGTCCATCCATCCGTCCATCCATCCGTCCATCCATCCATCCATCCGTCCATCCATCCATCCATCCGTCCATCCATCCATCCATCCATCCATCCATCCATCCGTCGTAGCTGTACCGCGTATCGTTTGTGGGTCACGGTGGAACTCGACGACCATTCAGACGAATGATTTTCACTGGACAGTGACACTTGTCGCTTCATTTGACCTCTTATCGTGCAACATGGCCCAAAAAGTATATTCAGTAATAACGTGTGTTGTTGCTGGTCACGGCCGAGCAGCAGCATCACGGTGCTCAAGTACAACGGTACGTCACAACACTGTGTGACTGTTTTACTGTCGTGTTTTTATCTGCTGCTGTTGTTGTTAGACTCACTTTCTTCACTGTGAAGTGTCACTTATCTGCCCGTGCGATCGGCAGCAGCGGCCGCGCTCGTACATTCTGCACTGTCACTTTTGTGCGATAAACTGTGCCTGCGCTCAACTGATCCGAGGACTGAACCTGTTTCCCAAAGTCTGCGTCTCCGGAACGACATCATCATCAACGTTACTGAGAAACTTACAATACAGAAGAAGTAATACTTTAAAATGGGATATATTAAATATCCTGCAGTGGTCACACACAATTAAAGGGGGAATTGGATCCAATAATAACAGCATTATTTTATTTGACACAAATGGAACAGAAATCCAAATAAATCCAACACAGATTAGTTTGTCTGCATTTCTTAGCTGGTGACACATAGTTGGATTTTTTTATTAATTCACATCCAGCGCAGGTGTAACATTTGATTTATTCTGTCGGCCAATAACATCCAGACATGCTGCTTTCATTCGTTGGCCGCTCGTCGCTCACCGGAAGAAAAAAAAAATACATTCCAACTGTGTATTGAGCAAACGTGAGTCAGACCTTCAAGGTTTACAATCACATCACAAGTTAAAGTTATCAATGAGAAATGATCTCATGCACCTTTGCAGCGTATTCATCTCCCATTTAACGGTTTGTCTCTACAGAGTTTCCGATTAAACCGCTTTCAGTTCATTTCTGCTTCTTTGCGTTTCCTCCCTCGAGGGCATTTTTCTACCTCACAGGCTTCTTCTGCATCTGAGTTGCGTTGCCGCCGTTGTTGCCGACACTGCTGGCTCTCTTCATCTGGTACACGACCTCCGCTGCTTCATCGGAGAGAGTCTGCGGCGGAAACGGCAGATAAGTGCGCGTTCAAAACATATTTCGATATACGTACATTATAAATTACATTTTGATCTGTTTCTTGGAGAATACAAAATCCCCACATTTGCACCTTCATGTTACCATGTTCCTCTGCACACTACTGGTAGCTGATTGTACTACTGCACTATTTCCTCTGTTAATATTTCATGTACATTCATAAATTTATTATTCTTATTCTCTATATTTTTTGCAATTTGTATATTTTAAATTTATTTAAAGTGTGCTTTGTGAAACATGCTGCTGCTACACCGGAATTTCCCAGCTTGGGATAAATAAAGTATCTATCTATCTATCGATCTGTTAGGTCTTGGGAATTTCACATGAGACAAACTGATATTTGTTGATAAGTATCTCATTTGGAGTTTACATGTGTATTTGTCATGTAGATTAAGTTAAGTTGGTTTATATTACTGTTGAGGACAGGACATCATTTTATTTCTGGAAAATTTGTGTATAGAATGAAAATCTTTAATATGAGTTATATGTCTTTGCTGCTATATTAGGCGCATGATGACCTGGGACTCCGTGGCGATGTCATCGCAGATTGTTGCCATGGTGTCCATCCAGTTGCCGTAGACGCACTCCTGCTCTTGGGTTGGCCTGCGCTCGCTTCCGGGCGGAAAAAGAGGAAGTGTGTCAGAAGAAAACCCCCCCAGAGACACACACACACACACACACACGTGTGAGTAGTCTGTCACATACTACACACTCGACTACCTGATCTGTGTCAGCAGGCCCTGCTGTGCTTTCAGTTGCGCCTGTGCGTCCTGCACTCGACCCTCCATGGTCAAACTGGCACACAGCTGCGCGCAGTGGACGCCGAGCACCGCCATGTTGAAGGTACCGGCCCACATCCCGCTTCAGACGGACAAGAGGAGACGAGATGATGGCGATACCTGCGTTCTTACTCCCGATTGGTTCTGATCAGATACGACACGACTCGACGTCCGGTTGTAAAACCAAAACGCATCAGTTCAATGTCCAGCCCTGAATATGTATTTTGTATTTACCTGCAGGAGGTAACTGGTCTCTGCACGGTGACGATGCGAGTGACTCTCTGTTGGTCTCTGGTCTTGAAGCTCAGCTGGAGTTGGAAGGGGACTGTGCCCATCTGGAGGAAAACTGACACATGATATTTCTTAATAACGGCTTCTTTTATTCTTTCTTTCATGTCACACAACTGGGGTGTGAGTGCCACAGTGCGTCGCCTGGTCGCAGACCTAACCCGTCCATGCTTATTGTGTTTTTTTGTTGAATGCACTGTACCAGCGGACTCACTCGTCATAAACTCCTGTTTGACGGCGAACTGGAAGGTGATCTCCAGCCCCTTGGTCACGTTCCCGATGTGTCTCACCAGCCAGTGATTGTTTTCATCCTCATAGGGAAAATACCTACAGAGAAAAGAGACGTAGACATGTGGAAAAAAATAAAATAAAAAAAATAGGAAAGAGACGGATATGAAACGGCAGATATTGGGAACAGAAAGGAAATGAATGGGTATTTTGGTACGTGTCAGTCGGCACTTACATTCCGTCACGAGCAAACAGCGTTGCCGTGACTCCTGTTGCTAGGACGTTGTCCGTGGAGGCCGACTGGATCTCTGTCGCTATGGTGCCGATGGTCACGATGTTCACCTGTGCCGGCGAGGGAGTCCGTAAGATTAGTGAGGAAACTGAGCAAATTTCACGCCGAAATTTCACACTCTCCACCCTTAAATCCCTGCTGGTGCTTTTCACCATTGCGGTTTCTCATTATTAGTATTTTTTCTGTAACCAAGCAACCGTTAAAATGAACACGTGGCAGCATGGATGCGGCCATATAGTTTTCTGTACATGAGCCGTCAGCTTCTAGAGGTACGGCTGCTTCCAGTCCCCATAACCGCACGGCATCCTCATCCTTTACTTGAGGCTCCAGGGGGCGCTGTTTTTGGGTTTTTTCGCGGCACATAGAGTCTTAACCCTAAAATACAAAATCTGAAATCAGTTCTGCCAGTTAAGTAATGGGTGTTTCTCCATCCCCTCATTTGCATTGACGTGTTCAGGTGCGCTCCACATGTGCACGTCTCACCCTTCCCCCCGTCGTGTCGGCCAGTCTCCCGACGTCCGCCAGGCGACAGTCCGTCCCTTCAAAGGTCATAACTGATATTATGACTCTAGCAGAGGAAAAAGAAAGAGAGTCCGCTTCATTGTGTTTTGATTTTCTTATCGATTTGATTCCGACGACATACGAGTGTGTGTCCTCACCCACTCTCCACCGCCTGATGAGCCAGCTGTTTGTAGAAATATGGCGTCAGGGGGGAAGAGGGCAGAGACGTTTGCTCCATCTGGCCCAGTCCGATGTTGGCTCTGCCGTCAGTGCACAGAATCACCTGCACGGCGAACAACAGGAACATCACATCACTGAGCCCTTACACTTTCAATTGTTGATGTATGTCTATATTTTGTTTTGGCCTTTCGGCCCATATCTTTCAGGGACCGCTCACCTTTGACCCGGGGTACCGTGACGCCATGGCGACCGAGGCTAGCGCCGCAGGGCCGAGACACGTGGCCCCGTTTTCCCTGAGGCTGGATCACGCGAGACAGATTCAGAACAGAGATGACGGATGTCGACACACAGGGTTAGGAGGAAACAAGGGTATCGAGAGACAAATCGACCGGTCACTCACTCTTTAACCCTCTGAACTAGTTGGTGGTAAGTCTCAGCGATGCAGTGCGGGATGCTGTAGGCCGCACCCTGCTCCCATATATGGTCATAGTCAATCAATGCCCAATCACTCAGCGTGAGAGGAGGACAAGTACCATCACCGTATATGACGACCTGTCATAAAAACATGCACGAGTAGAAGTTCATTGTACCATTTTGAATTTATAATAGACTTTACGAAAAGAATGACCACACTGAAAGTTTCTCTTTGAAAAATGAGCATAACAGTAGTAGGAGATATTTCTGTATTTACCACATCAGCCGTCATTTACAGTACAATTTTATTAATGTTGGGACGTCCCAAAAGAAAGAAGGAAAAATGGAACATTACAATCATATTTTCGTTATTCTTTTTAATTTTTTAAGATGGAGACGTTGACTTCTCCCACCTGGTCGCTGAACGTCACCAGTGCCACTCTCCTGCGGGGCGAGTGCTGCAGCATGGAGGACAGCGTCCTCTGCAGGGCGTCCTGGATGCCCTGTGAAAACAAAATACGTTTTTAACAACATCACATGCTGTATGTATTCACCACGTCAGTATTACAGTCAGCTTATTATACACTGCAACATATTAAATACCTCACCTCTAGTCTGGATACGTACGTTAGAGATCCGCTGCTCGATGTGACCTAACGTGAAGAAAAAGAAAAACGTTTGACTGAATATTTGACGCTGACAAATCCTATCATTATTTTATACACACACACACACACACACACACACACACACCTCTGTGGTGACGCTCATGCTGCCCGACACGTCCACGCAGAAAACCACCAGCACGTCCTCCAGGTTCTGGTAGTCGTCGTCGCTCTGGGTCGGCAGGTAAAGGTCGTCGCTGCCCTGACCTGTCGAGACTCTCCCCACGCCGTCGTCAACTCTGTTCTCGCAGCCACAAAACCCGCACGCCCACACCTGGAAGAGAGAGGAGACGTTTCACCACCTTCACTGATGTGTATAAAAAGCTAAAATCATGACTGAAAAATTCAAAAAGAAAGAAAACAGACGTCAAAGAAACTGGGCTGAATGAGTGACGTGACTCACATTCCTCCGGACAGGGCTCAGACACGACAAGGCAGCACTACATTTCCCACAAAGCACTGGGCTCTGAGACGTCTCCAGGCCGGAGGCTGGAGAGAGGAGGAGGGAAAGGAAGAGAGGTGTGTGTGTGTGTGTGTGTGTGTGTGTGTGTGTGTGTGTGTGTGTGTGTGTGTGTGTGTGTGTGTGTGTGTGTGTGTGTGTGTGTGTGTGTGTGTGTGTGTGTGTGTGTGTGTGTGTGTGTGTGTGTGTGTGTGTGTGTGTGTGTGTGTGTGTGTGTGTGTGTGTGTGTGTGTGTGTGAGTGAGACCTTGGCTGCCGATGTCGACCAGCTTCCCGACACTGAGGGACATGACGTTGACGTTGGCTTTCAACCTGCTCTCTGCCTCCATCTTGTCAGCTGATGACACACGACGGAGGGATGAGAAGAAGATAGAGAGAATAGATAGAGAGAGAAGAAGAGGTCAACCAAACTCACCTCTGGGCGGGACGGGCGGAGGCAATGACTTGGGGGGAGAGAGGAGAGTGGGAGGCCGAGAGGAGGGGAGAGGGGGGACAGGGGGGACAGGGAGGGAGGACGGCCGAGGTTTTATGAGACGACGAGGAGGAACCGGAGGAGGACGAGGACCTGGAGAGAGAGAGAGAGAAAGACTGATGTGTGTGACATCGATAAAAGGACCAATATCTGTCTGTCTGTCTGTCTGTCTATATGTCTCTGTCTGTCTGTCTGTCTATATGTCTCTGTCTGTCTGTCTGTCTATATGTCTCTGTCTGTCTGTCTGTCTGTCTGTCTGTATCTGTCTGTCTCTGTGTCTATATCTGTCTCTCTGTTTGTCTGTCCGTCTCTCTGTCTGTCTGTCTGTCTATCTATATCTGTCTCTCTGTCTATATCTGTCTGTCTGTCTGTCTATCTGTCTGTGTGTCTGTCTGTCTGTCTCTGTCTCTGTCTCGTCTATTAAGACGAATTTTGACGACTGTATAATTAAATGAACCCTACAGTGTGTGTGTGTGTGTGTGTGTGTGTGTTGGACTTGGACTTTCCCCTGCTCAAGTGTTATCTTGCATTGTGCTTCTCTATCTTCCCACACACACACACACACACACACACACACACCGAAAACCGTTACTGCTTCATATGCTTTCCTGTTGTTTTCGCTGCAGGACTCTTGAGAATAAAACGACAGAAAAACATCATTTTTGATACAACGACCGTTTCGACTGTGTGTGTGTGTGTGTGTGTGTGTGTGTTTGTGTGTGTAAATTACCTCCTGTCACTATGTTGTCATACTCATGCTTATTAGAAATATCTGTGGATGCAGAAAAACATTAGAAATCACTTAAATTACAAGACGTGTTTATGATGCTGAAACAACCAGAAAACATAACCCCTTATTTTCATTACTTTCTAAAATGCGATGTTATTTTTTTGGAGATGAACATGATTAGCTGGAATAAAGATTTATTCATGCGACACAAAGTGCATCAAACAGGAAGTAGATCAGAAAAGTGAGTGGAATTCATGACGATTCATATTCTGTAAAATAGGTTTGTGAATATTACGTCACAGTTTTGAGAAAATGAATTCAACGTATCAGAATCACTAAGTGCAGACAACGGAGTTACAAATGCTTCTCTACGGTGCAAACATAAAAACACACGTCGACTAAAAATGTGAAATAGACACATAATGTGTCCGTGTGCTCACCTGCTGCGTCTGACCCCCAGTTACAGACGACGTGGCTGCAGGCGAACTCCATCTGAGACGCAAAGAAACTCTTCTCATGTCAGAGACAAGGAATTCACATTCCCTCACACATGACGCTCAGTCGTACCACGGTTACGTCTCATGAAGACACATCAGCACTTTGACGACTGCATATCAGCTTCCTGGCATCGAGGAGGAGGAGGAGGAGGAGGAGGAGGGGTATGTTGTCGCCGTAGCAACCAGGGCCTCGATGATGTTGTTTCTCTAGCTGACAGGCGGCGGCCAAGCGAAACCGTGAGAGCAGACGTTTCCTGTTGGAACGGCTGAAGGCCAACAACATGGCACACAACAGCTGATCGACACAGTGTTTAAAAAAAGTCCTTTCACACCTTATTTGAATAATCCTACAAACAACCTGAACCTCCATCCATCACCTGCATCCCCGAAGGTCCCAAGGAGCTGGTCGGCCCCCTCGTGGCCCCACGTCCTCACATTCAATGGAGCCGCACAGAATCTCACCTGCCCAGTAACTACGTATGTATGTTTTAATCCTTTTTCACTTTTCACTCGTTCCAAGCTTCTCAAACGTGATGATTTGCTGATTCTCCTTCCCCTTGTTTCCCTAAATGTGAAGATGTCCCCCGGCACCCTGAGGATTCCCGAGGACCCAGTCCCAGTCTGTGTTGGTGCCCTTCACGTCATCAACTTCCTGTGATTATGAGCTAAGACACTTTTTTTTTTTAATGGTCTATTTTCCCCCACATTCAGTTGCTCCAGTCCTCGTTTAACAACAAAAAAATTCCACACAACACGCAAACACAGTCGTGTTCATTGAGGAACAAATAATTGTCAGATTGTTCAAGAATGGAAATAATGTAAACCAACTGCAGACGTGTGTTCTGTGTCACCAGTCGACTGCTGGGACAGTTTTGGTTAAAACGTCAAATGAACTCCGTCTGGTTCCAGAATGAAAATGAAAACGACGTTGTTTTCAAATCCTTTTAGACATTCTGACATTCACATAAAACGAGAAAACACACCAGAGAATATTTACCTTTGCCGCGATCTGTGCACAGTCGTGCTGCTCAAACTGAAAGTGTTGTGTATCACTGCAGGTCTTTTTTTTTCTCTGTGTGGGCGTGTTCAAGGTCGGACAAGTAACGCTGAGTGTGTGTGTGCGTGTGTGAAACTTGTCAGGAGGTAGAAGTTATGAGAAATGACAGTTGAAAGGAAGAGAAGAAAAAAAGAAGAAAAGATTTGTATCCGCTGAAATCAGAAGTGAGAAAAATCACACCTTGAACAAATGTAAAACACGCACACGCTTGTCTTAAAATAATACATTTTTTAGTCAGAATCAATAGTTTCGTCAAGAACTCTGTGTACATTATGATTTTTATTCAAAAAGAAAAAAGATATTTCAAAAGCTGATACACTTGAGCAGAAAAAAGAAGAATCCCAGCGATTTTAAACATGAAGATGTGGAACCGGTTCCAGCAGCTGATTGCACGTTCACAGTAAAACCTGGTTCAGCAGGTCGCACCTCATGAACTAGTTCTCCTCTTCACGCGGCGTCAATCTTCCGCGCTACTTCTTCTGCCGCTCCATCGACTCCAGCACGGCCCTCAAGATGGCCGCCACGGCCACGGCGCCGGGGTCGGGCCGGGTGAGCCGCTCGGCCGCGATGTAGCTGGCCCGCCCCGCCCTCGCTGTGAGGTCACGGGTTGACTCCGCCCCCGAGGTCGCTCGCTAGGGGGGGACGAGGTGAAAGGAGGCAACTCAGGGGACAGATATGAACGGACACACACGGCAAACAAAGACAGTTATTATCATAGTTCATATACTGTGTGATACGGTACCTGCACAGCAGCCTGCAGTATGAGCATCTGTCCACCAGGCGGCGCCGTGGTCAGCTTCGTCAGCTCGTCCGCAGCAGGGCACAGAGCGTCCAACTGGAGAGGAGGAGGAGCAGGAAGTGAAGAGCAAATATGTTTAATATGAAAAGAAGAAATCAATCAGGAAAAATAGCTTTTTCAAGTAAAAGTATCACAGAAATTAAAAATCACCATTGTTCTGTCTCCAGGTTCAGCTCCACCATATCTGGAAGACGTTATAGAAATAATTTAGATTCACGTCAAATCAAAAATGTACCTCCCCATTATCAAATAAGTAAATTACACTTTGTATTTATTATTTTTGAAAAGCTGAAACCAAGAAATTTCTTTCAACTGATTATTATGAATATTTGATTAACTTCTGTGTTGATGAACACCAACAGCCCCTCACCTCCTCATGGCCTGCGTCCCAGCATGCATTGCACCGGCCCAGGCTGCGGCGTTGCTCCGCCCCTCGGTCACATGGGCCGCCGCTGCCGTCAGGAACAGGCTGTACAGCTGAGAGACACGTGTGTGTAGGTAAAGACACAATAACACACACACTCATATCTTCAGCATCTAATGAAGAGGAGAACCTACCGCCCCCGACGACCCGCCCATCTTCTCCTGCACCAGTCCTGCCAGGACCGAGAGGAGTCTCCCGGGGCAACCGGGGACCACGTGACCCTGGAGCCACTCCTGAATGGCTGAAGGAATTCAAGAAGTCGTTCAATATTCTATATAACCTGACCAAAAAATCTCTTTTTTACAATCCATATTCAGAGGTTCCCTACCTCTGGCTGCCTGTGCGTGAGTGTTGCCGCAATCTCCGTCCCCGGCGGCGCGGTCCAGGGAGTTGAGTTCCTCTTGCTTCTCCAACAGGGTGGAACAAACCATCTGGAGCACTTCACGCATCACAGGACTCAGTGGGCCTGGACGAAAAGAATGAAGACAGACAGACACAGTGACGACGAGCAAATAAAACCAAAACTCCACAATTTTAAAAGAATCAACCAAGGAACCTTCTGCGTGTGTGTCGTCCTGCGGTCGTGTGCCCGCGCTCGGAGGATCTGCGACGAAGCTGCGTCCGCTCACACACACGCTGCTGAGATTGGGCCAGGCGGGGGCGCTGGTCTTAGCATCTGTGTGGGATAGAGGAAGGATATAGTACAGGTTCAAAAAAACATACTGTCTGTATATTATTATGTATAATTATTATGTATTTATCCTTCTCCTCTGAGTGTGTTTGTTTCAGGTAAAGCAAGAAGAGAGAATGAATAACAAACTCACCAAACAGTCTCAGTGTTTCCTCGTTGGCGAGCATCAGGGTCAGCGACACGCCCGCCATCTCCAGTGACGTCATGAAGGAGCCCGACATCACCCGGGCAACCAGCACCCCGCGGTTCTCTGTAACCAACGGAGACCACGGCATCGTCCTCTGAGGTGTTTACCACACACACACACACACACACACACACACACACACACACACACACACACACACACACACACACACACACACACACACACACACACACACACACACACACACACACACACACACACACACACACACACACACTATAGTTACCCAGATAGGTGATGGCAGCTCGAGTAACAACAGCCATCTCCAGGCAGGACAGAGCTCCGAGGTTGTTCATACACACGACCACACTGTCACCTGTACGTAGGAAGGACACACACACACACACACACACACACACACACACACACACACACACTCACTGTAAAAAAAAATATTGGTTTACCTGCGCGAGTAAACACAAATATTCCTGCGACCAAATTCAGCACCTGATTTCAGCGGCAGACACGATTGGCTGTCGGGGTCGGTCATGTGATCTATCATGGTCTTCACCACCTCATCTGCCGACATCACCTGATGTAAATGTAATAAAAAGAAAGAAGAAGAATTAAACACTTAAAGAGAAACAAGGTCAGTGGGGTCCAGCACAGAGTGGATTGAGGAAGAGGTGGATTCACCTTTGACCTTTTGATTCCAGGTTCTCCGTGGATCCCTGAGAAGAAAAAAAAAAGGATGGAAGACATTTAGGAACGGTCACTTAAGCTCTCGCCCTCTTTTGTTCTCTCTCCCCTCCGTCCTTCTCAATCATAGTTTGGGTTTGATAAGAGACTTCTGAGAGATATTTTTATTACTCTTTCTCAGAAAGTCACAAAGATCAGACCAAAACAAACTCCTTGTGAAGGTGTGAAATACATTTTTACAACGATAGTTCTCGCGGCTAATTGAAAAACTCTATGATTACATAATTTTCTTGAGGTTTAATATGATTAAATCTGCTGCAGTTTTTTTTGTATCCACGACTGAAACATCGGCCCGCAGCCCGACTCCGCTGGAGGTCAAAGGTGCTCGCAGGGCCACAAGATCATATTTCCCTTCACCTCCAATTGTATCTGGAGGGAGACTGAGATCTCAGGGACTAGATATACTCGACATAAAAGATGCGGGAAAACCATAACTACGCATTCGGTCATTTGAGTATCTGACATCCCCCCTCCCCCCGGCTCATCGTCGTCTCTTACCCAGGCCCAGCTCCATGTCTCCGGGGGGCAGGTCAAACGAGGGCAGGCAGCCCGGGACGCTGCACGGAGACAGACTCACCCCGAGGGTACCTGGGAAATACAACACCACCAACAAAAAGGAAATTATAAGGAGAAGTAGTAATGATGGAATGAGTCGGTGAGGGGAGGGATAACTCACCAGTCCCCTTTAAAACCTCGGTCACCTTGGCAACAATCTGGTCCAATGAGGAGCCTTCTTCTGCCATCGCACCTGCCAGCTGACAGGAAGTGTGTGAAGGAAGGCAATTTTTTTTATTTAATTAAGAAGAAACAAATGACAAGACAAATCAGAAGAAGAAAACATCGATGATGGGAATGATGGGAATGATGGGAGTTTGATCCACTACAAATGTGGACATCTTTCACAACTTTATATATATATATCATGGTATATATCACGGTATATATCACGAACTGTCCTGCCGTCGTCTACCTTGTGCACAAAGACGGTGCCACACAGGCCCCTCCTCCCGGCCTTACCGGGCCGGTCAAAGGCGCAGTCCTCGGCAACGATCACCACGTCGACGGCGACGCCACAGTTTCGGGCCTGCTCTGCGGCCAACCCGAAGTTGAGGCGGTCGCCGGTGTAGTTCTTCACGATGAGGAGGACGCCGCAGGCTCCTGTGGAGAAAGGGAGGGGAGGTCGTTATTATGCAGTTAATCTCCATTTAATTCCATTATTCTTCAAATTAACATGCACAGTTTGAAAGAGAGAAACTTTTACCTGCGTTATGCAAAGACAAGATGGCCGCCAGGATGCTGGCAGGCGGTGGAGATGCGAAGACTCCACCTGCTACTGCGGCCGACAGCATTCCTGCCCCGACGTAACCTGGACACGCGAGGGGGGAAGGGGTGACATATAAAACCTTAAAACAAGAGAATTAAAGAAACACCCTGGACCTACTGTACCCGCGTGTGCCGGCTCGTGTCCCGACCCGCCTCCCGACAGCAGGGCCACGCGGCCCCTCAGGCACTCCGGGTCGGACCGGAGCACGACCCTGTGGCCCCTCAGCAGCGCCAGGCCCCCGCTGGCCCGGACCAGGCCGCAGAGCGCCTCGTCCACGCAGCCGTCCACTGAGTTGATCAACTTCCTTTGAGGCTGACACACACACACACGTACATTAACACACGTACATTCACAATGTATCATGTGACCATATATTTTATGATTTAATGTGGTCTAAAAGGTGCAGTATGAATAAAGTTTGATTGATTTTTTGATTGAATCCTTCTGACATGGAAATGTAATTAAGGCTTGTTGATATTTTGCTGTTTAACAATAAACTTTATTATAAACCACAAATAAACAAGAAAATCCAAACTATATACAGCATGAACAAAGGAAATATATAATTCTGTACAGTTTACTATGTGCAATAAAAGTTTCCAAATCTGCAAACATTAAGGCCGATAGGAATTTTTTTTTTATCATCCAATCGATAAGTCAGTCTGGATCTAATCTGATACTTTTGGTATTTCTACATTGTGGAGGTCAAAGTTCATCCCCAGTGTGTCAGTGAGAGAGAGAGAGAGAGAGAGAGTGTGTGTGTGTGTGTGTGTGTGTGTGTGTGTGTGTGTGCGCGCGTGTGCGCGTGTGCGTGTGTGTGTTTGTGTGCAAACGTATTACACAGACACACACAGACAGACACACACACACACACACACGGTGTGTTTACAGAAGCTGCACAATAAAGTTTCATCTGCAACAACTTCCACACAGAATCAACTCCAGCATCTAGAACCTGCAGTGGACTCTGACCTGTGTGTGTGTGTGTGTGTGTGCGCAGAGACATAACCAGCACGCGCTCTCCTTCACGTCATCTCTGATCTACAGTCCCACAAGATCCACCTCATCACGCTTCTTCAATAATCTATTTTAAAACTGTTTTCATTATTATGTTTTACCTCCATTTCTCTTCTTCTTCTCCCTCCCGACAGAATCCAACAGCGTCAAGTCAGACAGGTTTAGATAACATGACGCCGCCGGACGTGGTGCGTTTTGCCTACAAAATAAAAGCATGTTATTATTATTTTTTTTTAACAAATGACTGAATGAAAGAGTGACTGCTCATTTGACCCGAAGTGTTAAGTTAACAAGGCTGTTTTAAAAGATAAAGATGTGGTATTATGTTAAATACAAAGCCAAAATATGCCTCACAAATGCATTATTATCTTAAAGTAACGTCATCATAAACTAAGCTAAAACAGTTACCCTTAATCTCTATAATATTTTACAATTCATATATTTGTTTTTGTATATATTGAATACATTTTTGGAAGTGTGTTGTGTGAAACTTGCTGCTGTAACAATGGAATTTCCCAGCTTGGGATAAATAACGTACCTATATATCTATCAATCTATCAATATATCTATCTATCTATCTATTTATTTAACTAACTAATTACATGTTTTGCTTTATTTTATAGACAAATAAATAATAATAATAATAATAATAATAATAAATTAGGAAGTGTTGCTCTTCCGTAGCAGTCAAAATTACTTTTTTGTTTCCGGTAAGTTTATAACAGTAGGCTGCAGTTTGACAATATTCGTTTAGATAAAAAAAAACACACCAAAAACCGACTGTATCATGTGAATTGAAATTAATGTAAAAAAATTAATAAATAACACAAAACAGTAAACTAAAATAAAACTTAACCCCCGGGCGGTCAGCAGAATACATTATTTCTGCAGGGATGTTTGATGAATCAAACTTCCTTTTAAACTATTCTGCATCGCAATTTTTAAAAAACTAATATCCAATATTTGGATTTACAGTATATATAAATATTGTGTATACTTTAAAATATTAGGGGGAAATTAAGAGTAAACAAAAAGTGATGGACGAGATAAATTATGCACAGAGGGGGAGTACATGTATTTTATTATTCATTACTTCTATATTTTATCAATATATTTTTGACTCACAACATTTCACGTTGCACAGGTGTTCTCACTTCCGTTCGCACCAGTCAAACCCCGCTCACTCCGGCTGCCCTGTAAGCACATCGAGCGAACCCCTCTGACGCACGGAGCTCGGCTCGGCTCGTCTCGTCTCGGCTCGGAACCGTCCACAGCAACATGCAGCATGGAGACAGCCGCCGAACACGAGCGCATCTTGCGGGAGATAGAGAGCACAGACACCAACTGTATCGGACCGACCCTCCGGTGAGTAAAAAAACCCCAACAACACCCCGCCCGGGCGGCTGTGTTCCCCGGTTCCCACGGTTCCTCCGCGGCTAGCGACTCCCGGAGCGTCGCTCCAAACTTTAACTGTGCATGCGTCCATTATCGGACAGCTAACCCGGCTAACTTTAGCAAACATCAAAAGCTAGCTACTTGACGTTACGCACGTTCGCGTCTAATTATTCACGAACTACACGAGTTGGTCTCATCTTTGTTGTGTCTCTCGACACTTTTCCCTTTAGACTTTTATTTTATTCGAGCGGTGTCGCTAAAGTCTGACCAACTTGCCCAGAGGGGAGTGTCAGCAACTTGGGGCTAACGGTGCTAGCTTTGATTTGGCTAGCTCATTGACATTCTGCCCACCGGTGCCGGGGGCTCGCTGCGGGGGTCGGGGTGGGAGGGGGGCGGGGCTTGTGTCAGGCGGTGTTCGTGTCTGTGTCGGTGTGACGGCGCCTGGAGGAGTTCAGGGAAGCGTTGTGTGTTACAGGCAGTTAGCCTAGCTAGATGGCTAGCAGCAGCCAAGATGCCTTTACACGGGAAGGTGTGTCAAGTGCAGCAGAAGAAGAAGAAGAAGAAGAAGAAGAAGTGCAGCTGGTGTAATGACCCCTCCACAGAGGAGCGCTCGGTTCCTGTCTGTCAGGCTGTTGTCATGCACATGAGTGTTGTTGTTGTTGTTGTTGTTCTTCAGTAGATACAGGCTGAATGAGTTGTCTGTTCATGTTGTAGTGGGTTTTTTTTGTGAGCTGCTTCTCTCTGTGTTGGTGATGTGACACCGAGAAACAGCCCTTGTTTCTGCCACAATTTTTTTCTTAGTCATCAAAGACACAGACACACACACACACACACACACACACACACACACACACTCACTCACTCACTCACTCACTCACTCACACACACACACACACACACACACACACACACACACACACACACACACACACACACACACACACACTCACTCACTCACTCACTCACTCACTCACTCACTCACTCACTCACTCACTCACTCACTCACTCACTCACTCACTCACTCACTCACTCACTCACACACTCACTCACTCACTCACTCACTCACTCACTCACTCACTCACTCACTCACTCACTCACTCACTCACTCACTCACTCACACTCATACAGAGGACTCAGTCACCGTCAGACAACCGTCCCTGATTGGTATTCGTCTCGTCGTCTCGTCAGCTTCCGGAGAGGAAGAAGTGTCGTCCACGCGTCCCCTTCTCCTCCACGCCAGTCGCCGTGCCCGATGGGAGCTTTGGCGAGCCAAAGGGGCAATTGCGGCGCGTCCGTCTCTCCTTTCCTTTTCGCATAGGAAGGTCCGGTGTACCCCATTCCAAAGGAGACCGTAAAAGGAAGCATTGAAGCGGATTGGGATCGTCCTTCCTGTCGTCCTTCCTTGACCTCAGTGGGAAACGCCATGAGGTCAAGGAAAGGTGTCAAGGAGGATTCATAGGACTTGGGAAAAGAGAATCCGACTCCACTTTAACAAAAGCGCTACGTAATATAATGCGACGGCGGATGTTGTTGATGCGTCTGTCGTGGTGAAACTACAAACGTCCGAAGATGGACTACAAGAAACACCTCAGCGGTTCCATCAGCGCGTTTCAGGGTTTTACCACCGTGTGACATCACATGTTATGATTCATATGTAACAGTTACATACATGATGACGTCTCTTCTGGGTCATAATCATACTCTTCTACTTCTTCAGATTTACTTGATTATGTTTGTGTGTGGCGCGTCACGTCACGTTAGTTATTGCCGCCGCAATGAATTGTGGGGCGTCTGTTTCTCCTTTCCTTTCGCATAGGAAGCTCCAGTCAGTCAGGACAGGACGCATTGAAGCATCTTTCCTATTATTTAAAGAATCCGAAAAGGTCTTTCATCATGGCTGCCCATGAAATACTTCCTGGTCGCTTCACTTGGTCTGAACCTTCCTAAGCAAGTTCTCCTTTTTCTTTCTTACGTGGGCCAGTTGCTGTGTCCGGTGGGAGCTTCAGCGAGCCAGGACAAGTGTGTGTGTGTGTGTGTGTGTGTGTGTGTGTGTGTGTGTGTGTGTGTGTGTGTGTGTGTGTGTGTGTGTGTGTGTGTGTGTGTGTGTGTGTGTGTGTGTGTGTGTGTGTGTGTGTGTGTGTGTGTGTGTGTGTGTGTGTGTGTGTGTGTGTTAACGGGCCCCCTCCCCTCTCGACATCCAGATGCCATATAACTTGACAGCTTGGGTGTGACACCTCTGTCTGGATGCCACATTCTCCCTCGTCCTCAGGAGAGCGTTGTGTTGGCGTGCAGTTCGTTCAGTGCCACGGCGACGGTGATTCAGACAGGCAGTCTGACAGCCGTCCGCTTTTCTACTCGGCCTCAGCGTTTCCACTCGTACGCTTCTCGTCTCCGTGTTTGGAGATGGTCGGCGACGCCACTTCCTATTTTTAGCCCAGAGGGGATTTTTTGAAAATAGTAAATACACATCAGATGATGAGGGATTCAAGTGTCGCGCATGCAAACTCTTTTTTTTGGATCGTGTGTGGGAAAAACTGGATGAGACAGTTTTGTTGAGTCAAACAGGAAGTTGTCGCCATCATGTTGTTCTTATCACCCACCACTGTTTTCTAATTCCTGTCATGTTGAGCACATGTTGTTCTGCAGAGATAAACATGTATGTGGGACTATAATCTTTTTTTTCCTTTTGTGTGAGACGCGTGAGGCCAAAGATAAGGAACCAGTTCAAACACCGAAGACATAAACTTTTGTTGTTTTATTAATATTTGTTGTTAAAGTCTAATCAGCAACTTCTTATCTCTCTCTCTTCTGATCCAGATGTTCATATTTTTAAGAGCTGTAAAAAAAGAAATGGAAATTCTCGATTGGTTAAATTTGTAATAATACTATAAGAAAATATTGTTTTGTTTCAATTTGTCTACTTCCATTCTTTTATAAAATAAGATAATCCTTTATTATTATTATTTGTTATAATTTAATATAGTGAAAATCAGTAAAAAAAAACTAAATACATTTTTAAATTAAATACAAATTAGAAATAAGATTTTTTTCTTATTTTTACTAAAAATGTAAATGTAGATTGTACATTAAAATATATATTCAAAAACATCAAATTGAAAATAAGTAGTATTAAAAATAAATATGAATATAAATTATAATAAAAAATATATAAATATATAATATTACTATATATATATATATATATATATATATATATATATATATATGGTTCAGTCATGAAGGTCAAACAGTTGAGTGTGAGATGATGGACACTTTTTCCTCGCCATCTTGGCTGACGAGCAGAAGGGGGCGGGGCCACCAGCATAACCTCAAACATGTGAAAATAGCGGCAGAGGGAGGAGGGCGCAGGCGTTTAAAAAAAATCTAAATTATATTGAGATACTTTTTGAAACAAGCAGTTGATTAAAGTGACTTCCAGCCTCCTTCAAACCTTTTCCTCAGACCGAGACGCTTCACATAACCAGGAAGAACTGGGTGTGGATGGGAGTGGGCGGTGTTGTTCCATAGTGTGTGTGTGTGTGTGTGTGTGTGTGTGTGTGTGTGTGTGTGTGTGTGTGTGTGTGTGTGTGTGTGTGTGTGTGTGTGTGTGTGTGTGTGTGTGTGTGTGTGTGTGTGTGTGTGTGTGAAGGGAGGGACACACACACTGACTCATCAGACTGTATGACACACATTCATTCTTATACACTCAGATGTTGTGCTCGTCTCAAGTGGGTTAAGGCACCATGGGAGTGATGGGCTTGTGCGCGGTTATAAATTAAAACCAGTCAGTGCGAACACACACACACACACACACACACACACACACACACACACACACACACACACACACACACACACACACACACACACACGCTAATATTATCTCACACTCGCTGGTCCCCACCTTGTCCGGAAACCAGCTATTGTGTGAAGAGATATCACAAGGGGGTGGAAGGAATCGTGTGTAAACTTTTAATAACTTTTATTGTTCACCACAAAGTCGGACACAACACGTCTCTGACCCTGCGTGTATGTGTGTGTGTGACAGTTATCAGGTTTATCAACATCTCTTCAAAACATACTGCAACATTTACAGCAGATTATTTTTCAGGAATTGATTTTACGCGTCTTCAACTTTACAACGCCACTTCGTTCATTCACTTCATTGTTTTAATTTGTGTATTTACTTTATCGGTCGGTTTATTTGTCAGCGACTCTGTGTTTGTCGAGGGCAGCGACCGGACACACACATGTTTCTTCCCCGTTTTATGTCCGCACGCACGCACGCGCACACACACACACACACACACACACACACACACACACACATGTTTGTGTGTCTAAAGAAAGCGCTGTGTGGCGTCAGACCTGCGCTCTATTGTACAAGTCGAGGGCATTTCCTGGACAACAGGAGGAAGGGCGGGCGGATTCATATCCATACACAGGTGTGTGTGTGTGTAGAGTGGGGGTGGGGGGGTGTTTTTGGAAGCGGTGTAGAGTAAAAACAGGAAAACCTGTGATAGCTCGTCCACACTGAAGTTTCCTCATCAGACACTGAGACATTTACATTTTTATAAATGGTTGATTTCAGATTTTTTTGGGACTTGAGACAGGAATTACATATATATTTTTTCCCAAATGTATGTTGTTGTTGTTGTTGTTGTTGTCTGTATTACCAACTTAAAAAACCTTAAAAGAAATTAAATCTTACAAAATGTTCTTGGCGTTCTTAGGTCGGTGTACGACGGGCAGGAGCATGGCCTCTTCATGGACAAGCTGGACGTGCGGATCAGGAACCACGACCGGGAGATCGAGAAGATGTGTAACCATCACTTCCAGGGCTTCGTCGACTCCATCACGGAGCTGCTCAAGGTGCGAGGGGAGGCGCAGAAACTCAAGGTGAGGACGGCCGGAGAGGGACAACGGACGCTTGAGAACTAAAAAGGAAGTTGAAACAATGAAATCACTGAAAAGAAGTGGATTTTTAAAAAGTTCGTTCTTGATGTTTTTCTCTCTCAGAGTCAAGTGACTGAGACCAACAGGCGACTTCAGGACGACGGCAAAGACGTAAGTTCTCACCACCTCCCTGTCATGGTTTCAAGTTTCAGGGAAGATCTTCTTCATCTTCTTCATCACCTTCATCACCACCTCCTTTCTTCTTCGTCTTCACCTTCTTCTTCTCTGTTCTTCAGCTCATGGGCTCGATGGAGGAGCTGAAACAGTGTCGAGT